>NC_091337.1:11480620-11513120 GCF_038502225.1 Cherax quadricarinatus | reverse complement strand
AATATGTATTGGAGCAACAGTGTTGAATATGTACTGGAGCAACTGTGTTGAATATGTACTGGAGCAACTGTGTTGAATGTGTACCGGAGCAACAGTGTTGAGTGTGTACTGGAACAACAGTGTTGAGTGTGTACTGGAACAACAATGTTGAGTGTGCACTGGAGCAACAGTGTTGAGTGTGTATTGGAGCAACAGTGTTGAGTGTGTACTGGAATAACAATGTTGAGTGTGTACTGGAGCAACTGTGTTGAATGTGTACTGGAGCAACAGTGTTGAGTGTGTACTGGAACAACAGTGTTGAGTGTGTACTGGAACAACAATGTTGAGTGTGTACTGGAGCAGCTGTGTTGAATGTGTACTGGAACAACAGTGTTGAGTGTGTACTGGAACAACAGTGTTGAGTGTGTACTGGAACAACAATGTTGAGTGTGTACTGGAGCAGCTGTGTTGAGTGTGTACTGGAACAACAATGTTGAGTGTGTACTGGAGCAACAGTGTTGAGTGTGTACTGGAACAACAATGTTGAGTGTGTACTGGAACAACAATGTTGAGTGTGTACTGGAGCTACCAGTAACTACAGATTAATTCTCATTTCAACAAGTGGGATACTGTTAAGAGAGTCACGCCAGCGAGGTTAAAAATACCTCCCATCCCAGGTGTTATTAACACAGACGGGAAGCAAACCTTACTAAACAAGGCAGTTGCAACTTAATAACAATGATAGCGAGTGTAAATACTTCGTGAAAGATCCGGCTTGATGAGGCTTGATGCGACCCAGTACAGGAAGAAGAGAACTCTCAATTACACCGGAGAAAGGGAGAACGTAGCCAGCTGTTTGCTGATAACGTACAATGGTTGCTGCGAGTGGTGGTAATGGTAGTGTGATGGGAGTTATGGTAATGGTAGTAGTGTGCTGGTGACCTGGTGATGGTGGTGGGGATGGTGACGTTCTCGTAGTTTGATGGTTGTGTGGTGGTGATGCGGCAGGAGTTGCTGTGGTGGTGGTGGTGTGATGATGATGGTGATGGTTTGCTGTTGATGATGACGATGTGGTGCTGATGGTGATGGTATGCTGCTGACTATGGGAGTGTGGTGGTGGTGGTGGTATGCTGTTGACTATGGCAGTGTGCTGGTGGTGGTATGCTGTTGACTATGGCAGTGTGGTGGTGGTGGTGGTGGTATGCTGTTGACTATGGCAGTGTGGTGGTGGTGGTGGTGGTGGTGGTATGCTGTTGACTATGGCAGTGTGGTGGTGGTGGTGGTGGTGGTATGCTGTTGACTATGGCAGTGTGGTGGTGGTGGTATGCTGTTGACTATGGCAGTGTGGTGGTGGTGGTGGTGGTATGCTGTTGACTATGGCAGTGTGGTGGTGGTGGTGGTGGTGGTGGTATGCTGTTGACTATGGCAGTGTGGTGGTGGTGGTGGTGACATGCTGTTGACTATGGCAGTGTGGTGGTGGTGGTATGCTGTTGACTATGGCAGTGTGGTGGTGGTGGTGGTATGCTGTTGGCTATGGCAGTGTGGTGGTGGTGGTATGCTGTTGACTATGGCAGTGTGGTGGTGGTGGTGATGGTGGTATGCTGTTGACTATGGCAGTGTGGTGATATGCTGTTAACTATAGCAGTGTGGTGGTGGTGGTGGTGGTGGTGGTGGTGGTGGTGGTATGCTGTTGACTATGGCAGTGTGGTGGTGGTGGTGGTGGTGGTATGCTGTTGACTATGGCAGTGTGGTTGTGGTGGTATACTGTTGACTATGGCAGTGTGGTGGTGGTGGTATGCTGTTGACTATGGCAGTGTGGTGGTGGTGGTATGCTGTTGACTATGGCAGTGTGGTGGTGGTGGTGGTGGTATGCTGTTGACTATGGCAGTGTGGTTGTGGTGGTATACTGTTGACTATGGCAGTGTGGTGGTGGTGGTATGCTGTTGACTATGGCAGTGTGGTGGTGGTGGTATGCTGTTGACTATGGCAGTGTGGTGGTGGTGGTATGCTGTTGACTATGGCAGTGTGGTGGTGGTGATGGTTCGCTGTTGGTAATGGCGATGTTTTGTTGTTGGTAGCGATATTTTGTTATTGTTGATGCTGAATTTGATGACGGTGAAGTTGGTGGTGATGGTGAGGCATCGTTGTTGGTGATGGCTTAGTAGTGATGCCGCCATAATAAACCTGAACTACCTCTGGGAAAGAGAGCGAGAAAGCTACAGTAAGATAACAAGTTTCTCAGCAGGCGCAGCAAAACATGACGTAACCACCAACAACTCCCAAGTTGTCCCATGTGGTAAGAATGAACAGCGTGTAAACAAACACAGGATACAAACACGGACTCCAGACCATTTCCGACCATGTACAAGATCAAGGGTTAATAGTGTCGGTAGACCTACCACTCTGGAAACACTGTAGAGGTAATGTAGTCCAGGTCAAGACTCGCTGCCAGGAGATCTTATACCAGTGATGTGAATTTTTAGAGTACTCTTCACTTTGATGAATAAGATTCTTGTGCAACATTTGGGTATCTTTATTGTGGAAATGTTTCGCCCGCCAGTGGCTTTCTCAGGTATTTCCACTGGGGAAGCCACTGGCTGGAGAAACGTTTCCACGATAAAGAAGCTCGAGTGTCACACAAGTGTCTTAGTCATCAACTGTTGGTTTTCTGAACCATTTACATAACTCTTCACTTAATTTACATACCCACAGATCAACACCCTCCCCACGCCCACACCACAGATCAACACCCTCCCCACGCCCACACCACAGATCAGCACCCTCCCCAAGCCCACACCACAGATCAACACCCTCCCCACGCCCACACCACAGATCAACACCCTCCCCACGCCCACACCACAGATCAACACCCTCCCCATGCCCACACCACAGATCAACACCCTCCCCACGCCCACACCACAGATCAACACCCTCCCCACGCCCACACCACAGATCAACACCCTCCCCACGCCCACACCACAGATCAACACCCGTCCACGCCCACACCACAGATCAACACCCTCCCCACGCCCACACCACAGATCAACACCCTCCCCACGCCCACACCACAGATCAACACCCGTCCACGCCCACACCACAGATCAACACCCTCCCCACGCCCACACCACAGATCAACACCCGTCCACGCCCACACCACAGATCAACACCCTCCCCACGCCCACACCACAGATCAACACCCTCCCCACGCCCACACCACAGATCAACACCCTCCCCACGCCCACACCACAGATCAACACCCGTCCACGCCCACACCACAGATCAACACCCTCCACACGCCCACACCACAGATCAACACCCGTCCACGCCCACACCACAGATCAACACCCTCCCCACGCCCACACCACAGATCAACACCCTCCCCACGCCCACACCACAGATCAACACCCTCCCCACGCCCACACCACAGATCAACACCCTCCCCACGCCCACACCACAGATCAACACCCTCCCCACGCCCACACCACAGATCAACACCCTCCCCACGCCCACACCACAGATCAACACCCTCCCCACGCCCACACCACAGATCAACACCCTCCCCACGCCCACACCACAGATCAACACCCTCCCCACGCCCACACCACATATCAACACCCTCCCCACGCCCACACCACAGATCAACACCCTCCCCACGCCCACACCACAGATCAACACCCTCCCCACGCCCACACCACAGATCAACACCCTCCCCACGCCCACACCACATATCAACACCCTCCCCACGCCCACACCACAGATCAACACCCTCCCCACGCCCACACCACATATCAACACCCTCCCCACGCCCACACCACAGATCAACACCCTCCCCACGCCCACACCACAGATCAACACCCTCCCCACGCCCACACCACATATCAACACCCTCCCCACGCCCACACCACATATCAACACCCTCCCCACGCCCACACCACAGATCAACACCCTCCCCACGCCCACACCACATATCAACACCCTCCCCACGCCCACACCACAGATCAACACCCTCCCCACGCCCACACCACAGATCAACACCCTCCCCACGCCCACACCACAGATCAACACCCTCCCCACGCCCACACCACAGATCAACACCCTCCCCACGCCCACACCACAGATCAACACCCTCCCCATGCCCACACCACAGATCAACACCCTCCCCACGCCCACACCACAGATCAACACCCTCCCCACGCCCACACCACAGATCAGCACCCTCCCCACGCCCACACCACAGATCAACACCCTCCCCACGCCCACACCACAGATCAACACCCTCCCCACGCCCACACCACAGATCAACACCCTCCCCACGCCCACACCACAGATCAGCACCCTCCCCACGCCCACACCACAGATCAACACCCTCCCCACGCCCACACCACAGATCAACACCCTCCCCACGCCCACATCACAGATCAACACCCTCCCCACGCCCACACCACAGATCAGCACCCTCCCCACGCCCACATACCTACAGCAAGAATCATAAACAAGAATAATACGAGTCACTAGAGGAAGATGCTACTGGGTTGATTCAGCGTAAAAATGTCGTTAAGTCGCGAAAGCTGAAGAAAATGGCGGGCAGGTGGGCGGGGTTTGTAGGCGTGGCAGTGGGTGGGGAGGATATTGGTAGGGGTACTAGCTGTTAGTGGGGGTCAGGCCATAACCTTTCCACTTTCAGGTTCTAACATTTTCTCAAGAGGGTCGTGGCGGGTCACTCTGAAAGACACATTAACATCGCCATCCATAACACACCCAATGTATAACACACATAACGGCAGAACCACTGGACACACACCGCATCTGTCACGCACATGATTGCAAAACCACGGTACACACACACACACACACACACACACACACACACACACACACACACACACGCACACACACACACACACACACACACACACACACACACACACACACACACACACACACTCCACGTGTCACGCACATGACTACAAGAACCAAGGTACGCACCACTTTCGTTTCTACACCATTGAAAAAAATGCAAAAAATAAAAACCAAAGGAGAATACAAGGAGCGAGAGCGGTCGGCAGAGCGGTCGGCAGAGCGGTCGGCAGAGCGGTCGGCAGAGCGGGTGAGACACACACACGACATGGGGGTAACCATGCCGGAAAATCTTACGTTCAGAGAACACGTAAAATGCCTCAAATTGCACACCCTGGAGCATACACGAGAGACGTATCTCATAATTTACACACGGAAGATGATGGAGGAACTGGTTAGAAATCTGCACACTGAAAGTACTTTTTAGGAGAGAGCGGTTACGGAAGATTGTGCGATATAATAATAATGGTAGAATTACCCACAAAATACTAGATAAATGGACACAGATGTAACTAATGGAACATTTTATTGTGTCAAGCTCCAGGAGCTCCAGGAGCTCCAGGAGCTTGACAAAGATCCTAGAGAGCGAAAAGTTGCTATAATAAACCCTAAATACATTGCAAAGGTTAAGCAGGAGTATAATATGCACAGTAAGAGATAATTCACCGTACAGCGAGCACCAACAGCCTGACCGACCAGGCCGTCAACAGGAAGGCCTGGAATGTAGATAAATGGTTCAGGGAACCGACAAGATGAATTAGATACTTCTGCAACAAGTGGCTTCCTCAGTCTGATATCGAGAAGAATGATTGAAGATCAGAAAGAGTTTGAGGTAATCAGTCCCTCAACCTGGAGTAGATGTGATCAGTCCATCAATCTTGACAAAACTGTCAATTTTTTCAACATTGATAGACTGAACACATTGACTCCAGGCTGAGGGACTGATTACCTCAAACTGGGAGGTGCTTCAGGTTTGATCTGAGGAAGGTGAGGCTAGCTCCAATTATCTGGAGAACGAGTCCTTAACCATCATCAAATTACCCCGTTTGCAGGTACACAGCAGATCAACCAGGCTGTAGCGGGCAGACAGCAACACGCCAAGTGACACCTCTCGTGTGATGGAATATGGACAGAGAAACATAGCTGGTGTTCACACTATGTAACTGTCACACAGAACAATGTAACACCAAACTGCTGGTCTTCCCACTATGTGACTATCATACATAGAATAGTGTAGACAGCTCATAGTTGTTACACTATTCTCTACACTCTGCTCTACACAGTAGAGCAGAGTGACACAGTGGAGCAGAGTAACACAGTAGAGCAGAGTGACACAGTAGAGCAGAGTGACACAGTAGAGCAGAGTAACACAGTAGAGAAGAGTGACACGCTACAACAGAGTGGAGCAGTGTGACGCAACAAGAGCCAGTAACTACGTGAGGTGACAATAATCTCCCTCACATAAGTTTCCCTTAAAAATCCAAATCTTACATTCTCCCACGCAAATCATCAAGCATCGTAGTGGTACCCGCCGTCACCCGCCACTCACTACCACTGCGCACGAACGCCCGTCCTCGCAATGCGTGGAGCTAACCTGAACAACCTGACCGACCAGGAGGCCTGGTCTGAGACCAAACCGCGGGGGCGATGCTCCAAAGTTGCATTAACGTGGACGACAGCACCAACAGGGACCTCCCAGAACAATATTGTCATCTTACTAGAGTTTACCTCACTATCTGGTCGGAGGTTTATAAACAAAATGAACTGGGGGGGTTGGTAGTGAGCGGACAGCTCTCTAAACACCTGCCAGGCTTAGGTACCTGCCAGGTCTAGGTACCTGCCAGGTCTAGGCACCTGCCAGGTCTAGGCACCTGCCAGGTCTAGGCACCTGCCAGGTCTAGGTACCTGCCAGGTCTAGGTACCTGCCAGGTCTAGGCACCTGCCAGGTCTAGGCACCTGCCAGGTCTAGGTACCTGCTAGGTCTAGGCACCTGCCAGGTCTAGGTATCTGCTAGGTCTAGGCACCTGCCAGGTCTAGGTATCTGCCAGGCCTAGGTACCTGCCAAGTCTAGGTACCTGCCAGGCCTAGGCACCTACCAAGTCTAGGCACCTACCAGGTCTAGGTACCTGCCAGGTCTAGGCACCTGCCAGGCCTAGGCACCTACCAGGCCTAGGTACCTGCCAGGCCTAGGTACCTGCCAGGTCTAGGTACCTGCCAGGCCTAGGTACCTGCCAGGCCTAGGTACCTGCCAGGTCTAGGCACCTGCAGACCTAGGTACCTGCCAGGTCTAGGTACCTGCCAGATCTAGGTACCTGCCAGGTCTAGGCACCTGCCAGGTCTAGGCACCTGCAGACCTAGGTACCTGCCAGATCTAGGTACCTGCCAGGTCTAGGCACCTGCAGACCTAGGTACCTGCCAGGTCTAGGTACCTGCCAGGTCTAGGCACCTGCAGACCTAGGTACCTGCCAGGTCTAGGTACCTGCCAGGTCTAAGCACCTGCAGACCTAGGTACCTGCCAGGTCTAGGCACCTGCAGACCTAGGAACCTGCCAGGTCTAGGTACCTGCCAGGTCTAGGCACCTGCAGACCTAGGTACCTGCCAGGTCTAGGTACCTGCCAGGTCTAGGCACCTGCAGACCTAGGTACCTGCCAGGTCTAGGTACCTGCCAGGTCTAGGCACCTGCAGACCTAGGTACCTGCCAGGTCTAGGCACCTGCAGACCTAGGTACCTGCCAGGTCTAGGTACCTGCCAGGTCTAAGCACCTGCAGACCTAGGTACCTGCAGACCTAGGTACCTGCCAGATCTAGGCACCTGCAGACCTAGGTACCTGCCAGGTCTAGGCACCTGCAGACCTAGGTACCTGCCAGGTCTAGGTACCTGCCAGGTCTAGGCATCTCCCAGGCCTATAACCACGGTCTATATATATCTTAGTTATATTTTTTCCGCCTCAATATGCTTATTGCTCTATTAACTCGAAAGCGCTAAACCTGTAGGGGTCATACAGCACCTGGAAAATGGGAAGCTTCATCTCAAGAAAGGGGGGGGGGAATTTTCTAACTGCTTTGACTAAGATCAACTCTCCAGCCTCTAAGTTAGTGAACCGCAAAGAACGGGTGAAAAATACAAGTATAATCCCCAGACCGTTGAACATCGTGTGAATACAGTATAAACACAGGTAAACACAGTGTGAACACAGTGTGAACACTGTATGAACACTGTCAGCTAGTATAAACTTACTGTGAGGGACGGGTTGACGGAGGAGGAAGCTGACGGAGGAGGAGGCTTAAGGAGGAGGAGGAGGCTGACGGAGGAGGAGGCTGACGGAGGAGGAGGCTGACGGAGGAGGAGGCTGATGGAGGAAGAGGCTGACGGAGGAGGAGGCTCAGGGCGGCGGCGGCGTCGTCGTCGTCGGAGCAGCAGCAGCAAGAGATGATGCCGTGTGGTGCGAGATGTGGAGACTGTGGCTTGCTAGGTGATGCTGGGGGGCATGAAAGGAAGCACCTGTGGGGTCACATGCCCGAGGCCAGGTCATGACCCCGCCACCCCGAGACCTGCAACGCACCGCTAACCCGCCACCTAACCCCCCCCCCACCCACCCACCATTACCTCCGCCATTATCAACACACCGAGCCTTAACTCGGCATTTCTACAATAGTTTAATGTAATTTATTTTTTTCGAGGGGGAGTAATGGGAGAGTTGTTAGTGATTACGATGTAGCGGGGGCGTCGATGTGACCCCCGGGTGACCCCGGGGGTGACCCGGGGGTGACCCGGGGGTGTGCGGGACCGGAGGGGCGGGTGTGTTCCCAGGCGGGAAGCACTCTTATGTTATCTTACTAGCAACTTCCATCTTCTTCCTCCCAGGTAGCAACACTGAGGACGACCCCGCCCCCACCATCACTGAGGACGACCCCGCCCCACCATCACTGAGGACGACCCCGCCCCACCATCACTGAGGACGACCCCGCCCCCACCATCACTGAGGACGACCCCGCCCCACCATCACTGAGGACGACCCCGCCCCACCATCACTGAGGACGACCCCACCCCCACCATCACTGAAGACGACCCCGCCCCACCATCACTGAGGACACTGTCCCACCATCACTGAGGACGACCCAGCCCCCACTATCACTAAGGACGACGCCGCCCCCACCATCACTGAGGACGACCCAGCCCCATCATTGAGGACGGCCCAGCCCCACCATCAGAGGACGACCCCGCCCCCACCATCACTGAGGACGACCCCGTCTCCCCATAACTGAGGACGACCCGCCCCGCCATCACTGAGGACGACCCCACCCCCATCACTGAAGACGACGCCGCCCCCACCATCACTGAAGACGACCCTGCCCCCACCATCACTGAAGACGACTCCGCCCCACCATCACTGAAGACGACGCCGCCCCCAACATCACTGAAGACGACTCCGCCCCACCATCACTGAAGACGACTCCGCCCCAACATCACTGAAGACGACGCCGCCCCCACCATCACTGAAGACGACTCCGCCCCACCATTACTGAAGACGACTCCGCCCCACCATCACTGAAGACGACTCCGCCCCACCATCACTGAAGACGACTCCGCCTTACCATCACTGAAGACGACCCCACCCCACCATCACTGAAGACGACCCCACCCCACCATTGTAGACGACCCCACCCCACCTTGTTACTGAACCAGCATCATCCAGTGAAACATCGTCTCGTACAACGAGGAAGTGTCTTAAGGTGACAGCAAATCTACCGCCCTTCCTAGTGACTATGTAGTGGCAGGTGTGGGAGTGTTGTGACGAGTGTGGGAGTGTTGTGACAGATGTGGGAGTGTTGTGACAGATGTGGGAGAATGGCGACTTGAATTCTTTTGATAAAAATATAAGAGAGGATTGGTTTGAACAAGTTCTATAATGATGGATTACTGACCATTGTTTACAACACTCTTACGTCATCTGAACCCCAGTCTTACGTCATCTGAACCCCAGTCTTACGTCATCTGAACCCCAGTCTTACGTCATCTGAACCCCAGTCTTGCGTCATCTGAACCCCAGTCTTACGTCATCTGAACCCCAGTCTTACGTCATCTGAACCCCAGTCTTACGTCATCTGAACCCCAGTCTTACGTCATCTGAACCCCAGTCTTACGTCATCTGAACCCCAGTCTTGCGTCATCTGAACCCCAGTCTTACGTCATCTGAACCCCAGTCTTACGTCATCTGAACCCCAGTCTTACGTCATCTGAACCCCAGTCTTACGTCATCTGAACCCCAGTCTTACGTCATCTGAACCCCAGTCTTACGTCATCTGAACCCCAGTCTTGCGTCATCTGAACCCCAGTCTTACGTCATCTGAACCCCAGTCTTACGTCATCTGAACCCCAGTCTTACGTCATCTGAACCCCAGTCTTGCGTCATCTGAACCCCAGTCTTACGTCATCTGAACCCCAGTCTTACGTCATCTGAACCCCAGTCTTACGTCATCTGAACCCCAGTCTTGCGTCATCTGAGCCCCAGTCTTACGTCATCTGAACCCCAGTCTTACGTCATCTGAACCCCAGTCTTACGTCATCTGAACCCCAGTCTTGCGTCATCTGAACCCCAGTCTTACGTCATCTGAACCCCAGTCTTACGTCATCTGAACCCCAGTCTTGCGTCATCTGAACCCCAGCCTTACGTCATCTGAACCCCAGTCTTACGTCATCTGAACCCCAGTCTTACGTCATCTGAACCCCAGTCTTACGTCATCTGAACCCCAGTCTTACGTCATCTGAACCCCAGTCTTACGTCATCTGAACCCCAGTCTTACGTCATCTAAACCCCAGTCTTACGTCATCTGAACCCCAGTCTTACGTCATCTGAACCCCAGTCTTACGTCATCTGAACCTCAGTCTTGCGTCCACACATCACAACGTTTCCACTTAACACAAGTAACCCTATAACTATTACATTACTTTATATCATTCGTGTGTGTTTGTTGACGAAGAAAAAGACAGTAGGTCAGTAGACACCATTCATGCAGTTAGGATCTAGCTCGCCTTCTGTCGCAGGAGTGTGTAGCGGAAAACTGTTAAAAGATTTTCACTCTAACGGAAGGCTGCAGACTGGTAGACGGCGACCATCCAGGGAGGTACTACCCTAATGTGAAACCAAACCAGGCAGGTGAGTACCTAGTAGACAAGAACCACAGACAAGGGTAGGTCAGTACCTAGTATATAAGAACCACAGACTAGGGCAGGTCGGTACCTAGTATACAAGAACCACAGACCAGGGCAGGTCAGTACCTAGTAAACAAGAATCACAGACCAGGGCAGGTCAGTACCTAGCAGACAAGAACCACAGACCAGGGCAGGTCAGTACCTAGTATACAAGAACCACAGACCAAAGTAGGTAAATATCTGAGAAACAATGGACCAGGGACCAGGGCAGGTGAGTGTCCGGGAGACAAGAACCAGAGACCAGGGCAGGTGAGTATCCGGGAGACAGGAACCAGAGACCAGGGCAGGTGAGTATCCGGGAGACAAGAACCAGAGACCAGGGCAGGTGAGTATCCGGGAGACAAGAACCAGAGACCAGGGCAGGGGAGTGTCAGGGAGACAAGAACCAGAGACCAGGGCAGGTGAGTATCCGGGAGACAACGAACCAGAGACCAGAGCGAGTGAGTATCCGGGAGACAACGAACCAGGGATCAGGGCAGGTGAGTACTTACAAGACAAGACCCAGCGACCATAGCAGGTGAGTATCTGAGAAACAAGGGACCATAGTCCTGAGCAGGTGAGTGTCTGGCAGACAACGGGACAAGGGTAGGTGAGTAGCGAGCCAGGCAACGGAAGGAGATGTCGGAATTAGCGGTAATCAGGCGCACACTGACCCCAGGTGTATAGTGAACCTGGGGGACGACACACTCCCACGACCTACACTAGGTGTATAGTGAACCTGGGGGGCGACACACACACTCTCCCACGACCTACACTAGGTGTATAGTGAACCTGGGGGACGACACACACTCTCCCACGACCTACACTAGGTGTATAGTGAACCTGGGGGACGACACACACTCTCCCACGACCTACACTAGGTGTATAGTGAACCTGGAGGACGACACACACTCTCCCACGACCTACACTAGGTGTATAGTGAACCTGGGGGGCGACACACTCCCACGACCTACACTAGGTGTATAGTGAACCTGGGGGACGACACACACTCCCACGACCTACACTAGGTGTATAGTGAACCTGGGGGACGACACACACTCCCATGACCTACACTAGGTGTATAGTGAACCTGGGGGACGACACACACTCCCACGACCTACACTAGGTGTATAGTGAACCTCGGGGACGACACACACTCCCACGACCTCCTCCACAATCAACACAAGGTTCCTGATAATTCTAATAACACATTTTTTCTTCCACTGAGCGTTCAGTGACCGGGGCAGCGATTACATGACGAAGGATCAAGCTTTTACCACTCATTCAGCTGAATAACCTCACGAAGATATAATTCCCAAGTCTTGAGCTTTGTCGCCCGCGTTTAAGGTTCACATCTGGGGAAGCTCAAGATTACTGATATTGTTCAGAGGTCTTGAAGAGTAAACTGGACCAGTTCTTGTCAACAGTGACAGATTGGTCAGCGGGCAGCAACAGCCTCGTAGATAAGGCACTCAATAGGAAAGTTTGGCCTCATGCCGGGCTGCGAGAATAAGAGAACTCTGGAAACCAGTGTCAGGTATGTGAGAGAGATGTCACCTGGAGTCTGGAAGCACAAGCCAGCCAGCACTTACAACGCTCTCTCTCTCTCTCTCTCTCTCTCTCCTACCATTACCAGCAGCTCTTGACAACTACCAGTCATCAGTCTCTACCATCACATAAGACACAAAATAGTACCTACTCACGCATACTTTGTTACAATTTTCAGAACTGAGCACAGTGCTGGCTCATCTGACCACTATGTTGTCTGAATTGACAGCTGCACTAACTATTCAACAACTATGATGCCTTAGCTGACAAGTATGTTGTCTCAGTTGACAACTATGCTGCCTCAGCTGACAACTATGCTGCCTCAGCTGACAACTATGCTGTCTCCATTATCATTGCAGTTATTTTGTAGGACTACGTTCTCAGTACATAATTAGTGTACAGTACTGACCAACTGATGACAAAGACAAATGTAACAACTGAGTATCTTTACAAACAGATAAGATAAATAAAGATATCCAGGTATTACACACGTGTGTTATTCATCAATCACTTCTTACCATCTCTTGAAGTTGCCTCTGACAGAAATATTTTCCTCACACTCTGGTATTTACTCTCCCAACTTGGACTGTTTTGTAGTCAATTATGTAAAAACAAATATACCTATGAATTTCCCTTTAGAAAAATTCTTTCACGTAAATTATAATATAGTTATTGAATATTTTACTTCTTTCACTGCAGGTGTGAGTGATTAGCAGCAGGTGTGAGTGATCAGCAGCAGGTGTGGGTGATCAGCAGCAGGTGTGAGTGATTAGCAGCAGGTGTGGGTGATCAGCAGCAGGTGTGAGTGATTAGCAGCAGGTGTGAGTGATAAGCAGCAGGTGTGAGTGATCAGCAGCAGGTGTGAGTGACCAGCAGCAGGTGTGATTGATCAGCAGCAGGTGTGGGTGATCAGCAGCAGGTGTGAGTGATCAGCAGCAGGTGTGAGTGATCAGCAGCAGGTGTGGGTGATCAGCAGCAGGTGTGAGTGATCAGCAGCAGGTGTGAGTGATCAGCAGCAGGTGTGGGTGATCAGCAGCAGGTGTGAGTGATCAGCAGCAGGTGTGGGTGATCAGCAGCAGGTGTGAGTGATCAGCAGCAGGTGTGTGTTGAGTGCCACCAGTGTAATGTAGTAAAGGCTGGGATTCAGAATTAATCTACTGACCTACCAGCCAATGTTAATGGTGTGTGTGTGTGTGTGTGTGTGTGTGTGTGTGTGTGTGTGTGTGTGTGTGTGTGTGTGTGTGTGTGTGTGTGTGTGTACTCTCACCTATTTGTGGTTGCAGGGGTCGAGTCACAGCTCCTGGCCCCGCCTCTTCGCTGATTGCTACTAGGTCCTCTCTCTCCCTGCCCTATGAGCTCTATCATACCTCGCCTTAAAACTATGTATGGTTCCCGCCTCCACTACTTCATTTTCTAGGCTATTCCACGGCCTGACTACTCTATGACTGAAGAAATACTTCCTAACATCCCTTTGATTTATCTGAGTCTTCAACTTCCAATTGTGACCTCTTGTGTCTGTGTCCCTTCTCTGGAACATCCCGTCTTTGTCCACCTTGTCTATTCCGCGCAGTATTTTATATGTCGTTATCATGTCTCCCCTGACCCTCCTGTCCTCCAGTGTCATCAGGCCGATTTCCCTCAACCTTTCTTCGTAGGACAATCCCCGTAGCTCTGGGACTAGTCTTGTTGCAAACCTTTGCACTTTCTCTAATTTCTTGACGTGCTTGACTAGGTGTGGATTCCAAACTGGTGCTGCATACTCCAGTATGGGCCTGACGTAAATGGTATACAGAGTCTTAAACGAATCCTTACTGAGGTATCGGAACGCTATCCGTAGGTTTGCCAGGCGCCCGTATGCTGCAGCAGTTATCTGATTGATGTGCGCCTCAGGAGATATGCTCGGTGTTATACTCACCCCCAGATCTTTTTCCTTGAGTGAGGTTTGCAGTCTTTGGCCATCTAAACTATATTGTGTCTGCGGTCTTCTTTGCCCTTCCCCAGTCTTCATGACTTTGCATTTGGCAGGGTTAAATTCAAGGAGCCAGTTGCTGGACCAAGCTTGTAGCCTGTCCAGGTCTCTTTGTAGTCCTGCCTGATCCTCATCCGATTTGATTCTTCTCATTAACTTCGCATCATCTGCAAACAAGGACACTTCTGAGTCTATCCCTTCCGTTATGTCGTTCACATATACCAAGAACAGCACAGGTCCTAGGACAGACCCCTGTGGAACCCCGCATGTCACAGGCGCCCACTCTGACACCTCGTCGCGTACCATGGCTCGTTGTTGCCTCCCTGTCAGGTATTCTCTGATCCATTGCAGTGCGTGTGTGTGTGTGTGTGTGTGTGTGTGTGTGTGTGTGTGTGTGTGTGTGTGTGTGTGTACTGTGAGAGGGGAGGAGGAGTAGGCAGGAACAGTATAAATGCTGGTGTTGCTGACCACTGCTGTCTGCTACAGCACATGTGTGTACCACCTGCTGATGACACACACACACACTACCTCATGCTCCTTCAAGAGAGATATGCAACCATGCTGTTGGAGGACTCTTGATTCAAGAAACTGGAGCTGTGATTACCTCTCAAGCGAATGCGACCTGGACCTGACTGGCTTGGGTCATTAGGTGACTAGGACTTGCCTAACATGGGCCAGTAGGTCTCCTGCAGTGTTCCTTCTTTCTATGTTCTTATGTTCCTGTATGGAGCCCGACAGAATCCCATTCTGGGAGCGCGCTGTGTATGATCCCTTACAGATTTAGTGCTTCCCAGCAACAGGTGACTAGACAGTGACTAGACACTCTTTGTCTCACACAGAAACATCCCAACTTCAACAATTCCTGAGCGAGAGAAACACTATATCGAGTCATTATATCGAGTTGTTTACACTCATGCTGCTCCTGCCTTCCCAGTAGTAGGTACCTGGGTGTTAGTCCACCACTGTCGTGGGTAGCATCCTGGGAAAACCTTGCTACTTTATAAATGAACTTGTGGTATAAACCTTGGTAACAGATACCAACAAACTGGTTTAGAAAGACACGTGAGTAAACACTAGGACATATTAGAAAACGTTTTGGTCCTGCGACCCTTGATCACTGCTAACACAGTCTTATTAATCTCTCTGTGTTAGAAGTGATCAAGGTCCCAAGACCGAAACGCTTTCTAATAAATATGACCTAGTGTTTACTTACGTGTGTTTCTAAACCATATGAACTCACAAACGAAATTAATTATAAATAAGTCGATTAAGAAGAGAGCGTGTGTGTGGAACACGTGTGACAGCACCAATAGCAACAATAACAACAGCAACAGTATAAACAACAGAAGCAGCAGCAGCAGCAGCAGCAGCAGCAGCAGCAACAACAGCAACAACAGCAACAACAGCAGCAATAACATTAGCAGCAACAACACCAGCAAAAGCAGCAACACCAGTATCATCACCACCAATAGCAACAACAGCAGCAGCAGTTACAGCAGCAACAACAGCAGCAGCAGCAACAACAACAGCAGCAGCATTTACATGAGCAACAACAACAACAATAGCAGCAGTTACAGCAGTAGCTACAGCAGCAGCAACAATAGCAGCAGTTAAAGCAGCAACAACAGCAGCAGCAACAATAGCAGCAGTTAAAGCAGCAACAAGAGCAGCAGCTACAACAGCAGCAGCAGCTACAGCAGCAGCAACAATAGCAGCTACAACAACAGCAGCAGCTACAGCAGCAGCAGTTAAAGCAGCAACAACAGCAGCAGCAGTTAAAGCAGCAACAACAGCAGCAGCAGCTACGGCAGCAGCAGTAGCTACAGCAGCAGCAGCAGCAGCAGCTACAGCAGCAGCAGCTAAAGCAGCAGCAGCAGCAGCAGCAGAAGTTACAGCAGCAGCAGCAGCTACAGCAGCAGCTACAGCAGCAGCAGCTACAGCAGCAGCAGCTACAGCAGCAGTAGCTACAGCAGCAGCAGCAGCAGCAGCAGCAGCAGCAGCAGCAGTAGCAGCAGCTACAGCAGCAGCAGCAGCAGTAGCAGCAGCAGCTACAGCAGCAGCAGCTACAGCAGCAGCAGCAGCAGTAGCTACAGCAGCAGCAGCAGCAGCAGCTACAGCAGCAGCAGCAGCAGCAGCAGTAGCTACAGCAACAGCAGCTACAGCAGCAGCAGCAGCAGCTACAGCAGCAGCAGCAGTAGCTACAGCAGCAGTAGCAGCAGCAACAGCAGCAGCAGCAGCAGCAGCTACAGCAGCAGCAGCAGCAGCAGCAGTAGCTACAGCAACAGCAGCTACAGCAGCAGCAGCAGCAGCTACAGCAGCAGCAGCAGTAGCTACAGCAGCAGCAGCAGCCAATTTAGTCTTAATTTCTGACAACTTCCTGAAGCTCGTTTCTAATCCAGGTTTCCTGCTGACTGACACACCTTGTGTAAACCAGTGGTGGTAATTGTGGTAGTGGTAGTACTGGTGGTGGTAGTGATGGTGGTGGTGGTGGTAGTTGTGGTAGTGTTGGTGGTGATAATGGAGGGTGTGGTTGTTATTGTAGTCGTCAGGAAAAAATCATCAGATAATGACCCTTGAAGTAGTGCCGTTGTTGGCACTGTGGTGGGGGTATGATGGCACCACTGTGGTGCCATCATTATTGCTATCTACTACTACACTTGTCAGTGTGCTAGTGGTCGTACTACCATACTTGTCAGTGCTAGTGGCCACAGTGGTCGTACTACCATACTTGTCAGTGCTAGTGGCCACAGTGGTCGTACTACCATACTTGTTAGTGCTAGTGGCCACAGTGGTCGTACTACCATACTTGTCAGTGCTAGTGGTCACAGTGGTCGTACTACCATACTTGTCAGTGCTAGTGGTCACAGTGGTCGTACTACCATACTTGTCAGTGTGCTAGTGGCCACAGTGGTCGTACTACCATACTTGTCAGTGTGCTAGTGGTCACAGTGGTCGTACTACCATACTTGTCACTGTGCTAGTGGTCACAGTGGTCGTACTACCATACTTCTACCATACTTGTCAGTGTGCTAGTGGCCACAGTGGTCGTACTACCATACTTGTCAGTGTGCTAGTGGTCACAGTACTCGTACTACCATACGTGTCAGTGTGCTAGTGGTCACAGTAGTCGTACTACCATACTTGTCAGTGTGCTAGTGGTCACAGTGGTCGTACTACCATACTTCTACCATACTTGTCAGTGTGCTAGTGGTCACAGTGGTCGTATTACCATACTTGTCAGTGTGCTAGTGGTCGTACTACCATACTTGTCAGTGTGCTAGTGGTCGTACTACCATACTTGTCAGTGTGCTAGTGGTCGTACTACCATACTTGTCAGTGTGCTAGTGGTCGTACTACCATACTTGTCAGTGTGCTAGTGGTCGTACTACCATACTTGTCAGTGTGCTAGTGGTCACAGTAACAGCCTGGTTGATCAGGCCCTGATCCACCGGGAGGCCGGGGCCACGAGGGCGTTGATCCCTGGAGCGCCCTCCAGGCAGTCTCCGAGGACAGTGAGAAGTGAGCTTCTACACCACAAGACGGGCAGCAAACAGCAACTACACTCTGCACCCTTTTCCAGATCATCACTTCATCTGAGATCATATATTATTCAGATAACTCGTGTCTGGAACATGTTCGTACAGTCTAGCATCAACGAAATAAAGTCAGCTGACCAAATGAAATTGATGGTCCACAAATGGCTCCAACATTATCCTGTTCCCTACTTCTTAACAATAAAAAGGATTTCAAATGAGCTGATAGAGGTAACGGGTCTTAGTTTGTAAATAAAGTTAGGAACCCTTATCTAACCTTGTAAAACTCTGTGTAAGACAGAGAGAGAGAGAGAGAGAGAGAGAGAGAGAGAGAGAGAGAGAGAGAGAGAGAGAGAGAGAGAGAGAGAGAGAATATATATTGTTGGGATTAACCCAGAGGGTTGTTAACCCAGTAAAGTCATAGTGGGTAAGGAAGGAAGAAGTGTGGAAGGTACAAATATATTTCCTGTAGCCTGTTCTGGAGGTCACCGCTCCCGCGCCTCGCTCCTAGATCCGGCCTCGTTAGTTACGAAGTTATTTGGAATTTATCAACTTCCCTCTAGAAAACAGCCAAGGGTTGGTTGGTCTACCTGGAAGGTATTCCGGGGATCAACACCCCAGCGGCCTGGTCCAGGACCAGGCCTCCCGGTGGATCAGGGCCTAATCAACTAGGCTGTTACTGTTGGCCGCAACGTACGAACCACAACCTGGCTGATCCGGCACCGACTTAAAGTATCTGTCCAGCTCCCTCTTGAAAGTAGCCACGGGTTTATTGGTAATTCTCCTTATGACTGGTGGGAGGCTGTTGAACAGTTTTGGGCCCCGGACACTTATTGTGCTTTCTCTTAGTGTACTGATAGCGCCCCAACTTTTCACTGGGGTATGTTGCACCGCCTGCCAAGTTTTTTGCTTTCGTAGGGAGTGATTTCCCCTATGCATGAAGGGTGTTGAAGAGTCGTGGTACCTTAACGCTTATTAAGTTCTCTCTCTCAGTATATTCATCGCTCGCCTGCTTTTAACCGGAGGTATGCTAGAGGAAGAAGTCTGTCTGGTGGTAGGGAAGAAGTGTGTCCGCCAGGACTGCTCACCTCCCTCCTCCCCATGACTTCACCCCAGCTGGCCACACTTCCTCTCCCCCATCACTTCTTCCCTTCCCCCACCGTAACAGCGGGGGTGGCGTCTCATTTACGACCCTGTGTTGGTGCTTCACAGAGGCGTGATCACCTTGAAGTTTGCGCCCGGGTTACACCTAGTGTGCACCACCACCACCACCACCACCACGCAGACGGCAGCGCTGACGACACACTCCACGTTAGAGCTTCCATGGAGCCGCCACCCGCCACCACCAGGGTGAGGTGGGACAGTACCCTGACGGAGTGGATGGCGGAGGTGGTTTTTCTACTCCCGGAGCCCGTTCCAGTCCGTGAAGCTGAACTCTTCTCCAGGCTGAGGGACTGACCACCTCAAATATTATTTCTCCAAGGTTGATGGACTAATTACATCTTCATTTCACTACTATACCTGCTGCCTCTGTATCTGACTGAAGAAGTCTACTGTGTAGGCGAAACGTTTCAACAATAAAGATACCCAACTGTTGTACATGTGTTTTAATCATCAACTTGTTGGTATTTTATGCCATTTTCCAGATACAAGGGAGCGTGTGAAGGCAGTGAGGGTGTCAGTGTGTAGGTTGATTACTGCCTCACCTGTGACCTTGCCTGACCCGGTAAGTCACCAGCCTGGGGCACTTACCACACACTCGCCCCTCCTCCACTCCTACACACTGTCGCCTTCTCCGCGGCGCACCAGCGGCGGATGCGACCTTGGTGCGCATCCCCTGAGGGTACCCCGCTCTCTCAGATTTGTGCCTGCCAGCGGCGCGCCACATCCGGCCCTCGGCTACCCGGCTGTAAGGCCGTAATTAGCTTCTTGACACAGGAGGAGGATAAGACACTTGGGTCACGTAAATCGTGGTGCTGATAATTTAACACATCCGGTGATAGCTGGCGTCTCTGTGGACGCTACCGTGGTAGCACTAGCGTCTCTGTGGACGCTACCGTGGTAGCACTAGCGTCTCTGTGGACGCTACCGTGGTAGCACTAACGTCTCTGTGGACGCTACCGTGGTAGCACTAACGTCTCTGTGGACGCTACCGTGGTAGCACTAGCGTCTCTGTGGACGCTACCGTGGTAGCACTAACGTCTCTGTGGACGCTACCGTGGTAGCACTAGCGTCTCTGTGGACGCTACCGTGGTAGCACTAACGTCTCTGTGGACGCTACCGTGGTAGCACTAGCGTCTCTGTGGACGCTACCGTGGTAGCACTAGCGTCTCTGTGGACGCTACCGTGGTAGCACTAGCGTCTCTGTGGACGCTACCATGGTAGCACTAGCGTCTGTGGACGCTACCGTGGTAGCACTAGCGTCTCTGTGGACGCTACCGTGGTAGCACTAGCGTCTCTGTGGACGCTACCGTGGTAGCACTAGCGTCTCTGTGGACGCTACCGTGGTAGCACTAGCGTCTCTGTGGACGCTACCGTGGTAGCACTAGCGTCTCTGTGGGCGCTACCTACCGTGGTAGCACTAGCGTCTCTGTGGACGCTACCGTGAAGCACTAGCGTCTCTGTGGGCGTTACCACGGTAGTACTAGCGTCGCTACACAGCCCTCACCATCACCATCACCAAACTACCTCAACACACACCTGAAGGAGGCGCTGCCGCGGGGAAGGAGGAGCCCCTGGCGCACACCTGGCCACCTCCTCCCCCACACCCCCACCGTGTGGGTATATCCTGGGCCAGATTTTCTCACGGTGAGAGTGGTGTTCCCACGGTCTCCACTACCCTCCCCGCCCAAGTACCCACACCACCGCAAGTGTTGCTGCCCAAACCCAACCATGCTCCTTTACCTCTTAATGCTTCCGCAGATCATCGCTCCCGCGCGGCGGTCTTAGACCAGTCTTCCTGGTGTCAGACCAGTCGTCCTGGTGTCAGACCAGTCGTCCTGGTGTCAGACCAGTCGTCCTAGTGTCAGACCAGTCGTCCTGGTGTCAGATCAGTCGTCCTGGTGTCAGACCAGTCGTCCTGGTGTCAGACCAGTCGTCCTGGTGTCAGACCAGTCGTCCTGGTGTCAGACCAGTCGTCCTGGTGTCAGACCAGTCGTCCTGGTGTCAGACCAGTCGTCCTGGTGTCAGACCAGTAGTCCTGGTGTCAGACCAGTCGTCCTGGTGTCAGACCAGTAGTCCTGGTGTCAGACCAGTAGTCCTGGTGTCAGACCAGTCCTCCTGGTGTCAGACCAGTCCTCCTGGTGTCAGACCAGTCGTCCTGGTGTCAGACCAGTCGTCCTGGTGTCAGACCAGTAGTCCTGGTGTCAGACCAGTAGTCCTGGTGTCAGACCAGTCCTCCTGGTGTCAGACCAGTCCTCCTGGTGTCAGACCAGTCGTCCTGGTGTCAGACCAGTCGTCCTGGTGTCAGACCAGTCGTCCTGGTGTCAGACCAGTCGTCCTGGTGTCAGACCAGTCGTCCTGGTGTCAGACCAGTAGTCCTGGTGTCAGACCAGTAGTCCTGGTGTCAGACCAGTCCTCCTGGTGTCAGACCAGTCCTCCTGGTGTCAGACCAGTCGTCCTGGTGTCAGACCAGTCGTCCTGGTGTCAGACCAGTCGTCCTGGTGTCAGACCAGTCGTCCTGGTGTCAGACCAGTCGTCCTGGTGTCAGACCAGTCGTCCTGGACTATAAAACACAGTTTATGTATATAAAAGTTTATAAGAATTCCCTGAATTTTATATATTAATTAGATTACAAGAAATAAACAAAACATTTAACAAGGATCCGTCCACACCTTTAAGAGAGAACGACAATGTCTCCGTGATTGACCTGAGTGACTGTTGGTTACCAGTACATACGTGAGTGACCTGAGTGACTGTTAGTTACCAGTACATACGTGAGTGACCTGAGTGACTGTTAGTTACCAGTACATACGTGAGTGACCTGAGTGACTGTTAGTTACCAGTACATACGTGAGTGACCTGAGTGACTGTTAGTTACCAGTACAAACGTGAGTGACCTGAGTGACTGTTGGTTACCAGTACATACGTGAGTGACCTGAGTGACTGTTAGTTACCAGTACATACGTGAGTGACCTGAGTGACTGTTAGTTACCAGTACAAACGTGAGTGACCTGAGTGACTGTTAGTTACCAGTACATACGTGAGTGACCTGAGTGACTGTTAGTTACCAGTACATACGTGAGTGACCTGAGTGACTGTTAGTTACCAGTACATACGTGAGTGACCTGAGTGTTAGTTACCAGTACAAACGTGCAATTGATTTAGACGTTTAAATACCCATCCCTCGACCTGAAACTATACTTGCTGAAGGAATGATCAACCAGGCTGTTGTTGCCAGCCGCCCCATGTCCCCACAACATTCCAGCAGCACTAAAGATCTCATTATTATTGTTATTATTATTATTATTATTATTATTATTATTATCATCATTATTATTATTGTGTAAGCGGTGAGCATGTAGGTGTCACAGTGTCTGGGTAATGAGAGTTCATGAGGTAAGAGTAACTCCACTGCCTTAGATGATGAGCCTTAAACAGCAGGTGTGTGTGTGTAACAAACTGGAGCCAACATCACTACAAGTGTGTCAGCAGGTGTCTTTGATGAGTGCACCTGTACTTTCACCTTGATACTCTCTCTCACTCTCTCTCTGTCTCCACACTGCTACTTACACACTACTGCTCTCACAAACCTTTGTCTGGAACCCTTGGTGGTGGTGGTGGTGGTGGTGGTGGTTGTGGAGGTGGTGGTTGTGGTGTTGTGGTGGTGGTTGTGGTGGTGGTGGTGGTTGTGGAGGTGGATGTGGAGGTGGTGGTTGTGGAGGTGGTGGTTGTGGTGTTGTGGTGGTGGTGGTGGTGGTTGTGGAGGTGGTGGTTGTGGAGGTGGTGGTTGTGGTGTTGTGGTGGTGGTTGTGGAGGTGGTGGTTGTGGTGGTGGTGGTTGTGGTGGTTGTTGTGGGTGGTGGTTGTGGAGGTGGTGGTTGTGGTGTTGTGGTGGTGGTTGTGGTGGTGGTAGTGGTGGTTGTGGTGGTGGTAGTGGTGGTTGTGGAGGTGGTGGTTGTGGTGTTGGTTGTGGTTGTGGTGGTGGTTGTGGTGGCGGCGGTGGCGGCTTTGGTGTTGGTGGTGGTGGCGAGGACGACGATGATGATTGATGGTGATGACGATGACTAGTGATAATTACTGATAGTGATGATGATGGTGATGATGGCGGTGGTGACGTCGTGGGTAATAGTCTGGGACGTGTGGGGGCGGGGGACCCTAGTAGGGGGAGTGTGGGAGGGAGGTGAGGTGTAGGAGAGTGTGGGAGGGGAGGAGAGGTGTAGGAGAGTGTGAGAGGGGAGGGGAGGTGTGGGGGAGTGTGGGAGGGGAGGTGTGTTCGAAGGGAGAGGAGATGTGGGGGAGTGTGAGAGGGGAGGTGAAGTGTGTGGGAGGGAAGATGTGAGGGAGTGTGGGAAGCGAGGGGACGTGTGGGGGAGTGTGGGAAGCGAGGGGACGTGTGGGGGAGTGTGGGAAGCGAGGGGAGGTGTGGGGGAGTGTAAGAGGGGAGGTGAGGTGTGTGAGGGGGGGAGGTGAGGTGTGTGAGGGGGGGAGGGGAGGTGTGTGAGAGGGGAGGGGAAGGGAGGTGTGGGGAGTGAGAGGGGAGGGGAAGGGAGGTGTGGAGAGTGAGAGGGGAGGGGAGGTGCGGAGAGAGTGAGAGCGGAGGTGAGGTGTGAGAGGGGAGGGGAGGTGTGGAGGAGTGTGAGAGGGGAGGGGAGGTGTGGAGGAGTGTGAGAGGGGAGGGGAGGTGTGGAGGAGTGTGAGAGGGGAGGGGAGGTGTGGAGGAGTGTGAGAGGGGAGGGGAGGTGTGGAGGAGTGTGAGAGGGGAGGTGTGGAGGAGTGTGAGAGGGGAGGTGTGGAGGAGTGTGAGAGGGGAGGTGTGGAGGAGTGTGAGAGGGGAGGGGAGGTGTGGAGGAATGTGAGAGGAGAGGGGAGGGGAGGTGTGGGGTGTGAGAGGGGAGGGGAGGTGTGGAGGAGTGTGGGAGTGGAGGGGAGGTGTGGAGGTGTGTGAGTGGGGAGGGGAGGGGAGGTGTGGAGGAGTGTGAGAGGGGAGGGGAGGGGAGGTGTGGAGGAGTGTGAGAGGGGAGGGGAGGTGTGGAGGAGTGTGAGAGGGGAGGGGAGGTGTGGAGGATTGTGAGAGGGGAGGGGAGGTGTGGAGGAGTGTGAGAGGGGAGGTGTGGAGGAGTGTGAGAGGGGAGGTGTGGAGGAGTGTGAGAGGGGAGGTGTGGAGGAGTGTGAGAGGGGAGGGGAGGTGTGGAGGAGTGTGAGAGGGGAGGGGAGGTGTGGAGGAGTGTGAGAGGGGAGGGGAGGTGTGGTGTTGTGGGAGCGGGGAGGGGAGGGGAGGTGTGGAGGAGTGTGAGAGGGGACGGGAGGTGTGGAGGAGTGTGAGAGGGGACGGGAGGTGTGGAGGAGTGTGAGTGGGGAGGTGTGGAGGAGTGTGAGAGGGGAGGTGTGGAGGAGTGTGAGAGGGGAGGTGTGGAGGAGTGTGAGAGGGGAGGGGAGGTGTGGAGGAGTGTAAGAGGGGAGGGGAGGTGTGGAGAGTGAGAGGGGAGGGGAGGTGTGAAGGAGTGTGAGAGGGGAGGTGAGGTGTGGAGGAGTGTGAGAGGGGAGGGGAGGTGTGGAGAGTGAGAGGGGAGGGGAGGTGTGGAGGAGTGTGAGAGGGGAGGGGAGGTGTGGAGGAGTGTGAGAGGGGAGGGGAGGTGTGGAGGAGTGTGAGAGGGGAGGGGAGGGGAGGTGTGAAGGAGTGTGAGAGGGGAGGGGAGGTGTGGAGGAGTGTGAGAGGGGAGGGGAGGTGTGGAGGAGTGTGAGAGGGGAGGGGAAGTGTGGAGTGTGAGAGGGGAGGGGAGGTGTGGAGGAGTGTGAGAGGGGAGGGGAGGGGAGGTGTGGAGGAGTGTGAGAGGGGAGGGGAGGTGTGGAGGAGTGTGAGTGGGGAGGGGAGGTGTGGAGGACTGTGAGAGGGGAGGGGAGGTGTGGAGGAGTGAGAGAGGGGAGGGGAGGTGTGGAGGAGTGTGAGAGGGGAGGGGAGGTGTGGAGGAGTGTGAGAGGGGAGGGGAGGTGTGGAGGAGTGTGAGAGGGGAGGGGAGGTGTGGAGGAGTGTGAGAGGGGAGGGGAGGTGTGGAGGATTGTGAGAGGGGAGGGGAGGTGTGGAGGAGTGTGAGAGGGGAGGTGTGGAGGAGTGTGAGAGGGGAGGGGAGGTGTGGAGGAGTGTGAGAGGGGAGGGGCGGGGAGGTGTGGAGGAGTGTGAGAGGGGAGGGGAGGTGTGGAGGAGTGTGAGTGGGGAGGTGTGGAGGAGTGTGAGAGGGGAGGTGTGAAGGAGTGTGAGAGGGGAGGTGTGGAGGAGTGTGAGTGGGGAGGGGAGGTGTGGAGGAGTGTGAGAGGGGAGGGGAGGTGTGAAGGAGTGTGAGAGGGGAGGTGAGGTGTGGAGGAGTGTGAGAGGGGAGGGGAGGTGTGGAGTGTGAGAGGGGAGGGGAGGTGTGGAGGAGTGTGAGAGGGGAGGGGAGGTGTGGAGGAGTGTGAGAGGGGAGGGGAGGTGTGGAGGAGTGGGGGAGGGGAGGTGTGGAGGAGTGTGAGAGGGGAGGGGAGGTGTGGAGGAGTGTGAGAGGGGAGGGGAGGTGTGGAGGAGTGTGAGAGGGGAGGTGAGGAGTGGAGGTGTGTGCGAGGGGAGGGGAGGTGTGGAGGAGTGTGAGAGGGGAGGGGAGGTGTGGAAGAATGTGAGAGGGGAGGTGTGGAGGAGTGTGAGCGGGGAGGGGAGGTGTGGAGGAGTGTTAGAGGGGAGGGGAGGTGTGGAGGAGTGTGAGAGGGGAGGGGAGGTGTGGAGGAGTGTTAGAGGGGGGGGAGGTGTGGAGGCGTGTTAGAGGGGAGGGGAGGTGTGGAGGAGTGTGAGAGGGGAGGGGAGGTGTGGAGGAGTGTTAGAGGGGAGGGGAGGTGTGGAGGAGTGTTAGAGGGGAGGGGAGGTGTGGAGGAGTGGGGGAGGGGAGGTGTGGAGGAGTGTGAGAGGGGAGGGGAGGTGTGGAGGAGTGTGAGAGGGGAGGGGAGGTTTGGAGGAGTGTGAGAGGGGAGGGGAGGTGTGGAGGAGTGTGAGAGGGGAGGGGAGGTGTGGAGGAGTGTGAGAGGGGAGGGGAGGTGTGGAGGAGTGGGGGAGGGGAGGTGTGGAGGAGTGTTAGAGGGGAGGGGAGGTGTGGAGGAGTGTGAGAGGGGAGGGGAGGTGTGGAGGAGTGTTAGAGGGGAGGGGAGGTGTGGAGGAGTGTGAGAGGGGAGGGGAGGTGTGGAGGAGTGTTAGAGGGGAGGGGAGGTGTGGAGGAGTGTTAGAGGGGAGGGGAGGTGTGGAGGAGTGTTAGAGGGGAGGGGAGGTGTGGAGGAGTGTTAGAGGGGAGGGGAGGTGTGGAGGTGTGTTATAGGGGAGGGGAGGTGTGGAGGAGTGTGAGAGGGGAGGGGAGGTGTGGAGGAGTGTGAGAGGGGAGGGGAGGTGTGGAGGAGTGTTAGAGGGGAGGGGAGGTGTGGAGGAGTGTGGGCCACTTACTGAAGAACTAATTAAGATAGCAAACACCAGACGTGTGACACCTAGCAGTCATCTATGTGACCGCATCATACACCTACACCTTCAACACCTACACCTTCAACACCTACACCTTCATCACCTACACCTACAACACACACCTACAACACCTACACCTACAACACCTACACCTACACAACACCTACACCTACAACACCTACACCTACAAAAACTACACCTACAACACCTACACCTACAACACCTACACCTACAACTACGCCTACACCACCTACACCTACACCTACAAAAACTACACCTACAACACCTACACCTACACCACCTACACCTACAACACCTACACCTACAACACCTACACCTACAACACCTACACCTACAACACCTACACCTACAACACCTACACCTACACCTACAAAAACTACACCTACAACACCTACACCTACAACACCTACACCTACACCTACAACACCTACACCTACAACTACGCCTACACCACCTACACCTACAACAAACACCTACGCCACATACAACAAAGAACAATAAACCAAGCATACAGGAGTACAAGAACACTGCAACAGATTACAAGGAAACTACAAATAAAACTGTAGACTCAGCTACAGTTTTTTTGTGTGATACATTTAGTTAATTGTGAGTGTAGAGCACTACAGCAGTGAGTGTAGAGCACTACAGCAGTGAGTGTAGAGTATTACAACAGTGAGTGTAGAGCACTACAGCAATGAGTGTAGAGTATTACAACAGTGAGTGTAGAGCACTACAGCAGTGAGTGTAGAGTATTACAACAGTGAGTGTAGAGCACTACAGCAGTGAGTGTAGAGTATTACAGCAGTGAGTGTAGAGCACAACAGCAGTGAGTGTAGAGTACTACAGCAGTGAGTGTAGAGCACTACAGCAGTGAGTGTAGAGCACTACAGCAGTGAGTGTAGAGTATTACAACAGTGAGTATAGAGCATTACAACAGTGAGTGTAGAGCACTACAGCAGTGAGTGTAGAGCACTACAACAGTGAGTGTAGAGGACTACAACAGTGAGTGTAGAGCACTACAGCAGTGAGTGTAGAGTATTACAACAGTGAGTATAGAGCATTACAACAGTGAGTGTAGAGCACTACAACAGTGAGTGTAGAGCATTACAACAGTGAGTGTAGAGGACTACAACAGTGAGTGTAGAGCACTACAGCAGTGAGTGTAGAGTATTACAACAGTGAGTGTAGAGCACTACAGCAGTGAGTGTAGAGTATTACAACAGTGAGTATAGAGCATTACAACAGTGAGTGTAGAGCACTACAGCAGTGAGTGTAGAGTATTACAACAGTGAGTATAGAGAATTACAACAGTGAGTGTAGAGCACTACAACAGTGAGTGTAGAGCATTACAACAGTGAGTGTAGAGGACTACAACAGTGAGTGTAGAGTATTACAACAGTGAGTGTAGAGCACTACAGCAGTGAGTGTAGAGTATTACAACAGTGAGTGTAGAGCACTACAGCAGTGAGTGTAGAGTATTACAACAGTGAGTGTAGAGCACTACAGCAGTGAGTGTAGAGCATTACAACAGTGAGTGTAGAGCACTACAGCAGTGAGTGTAGAGTATTACAACAGTGAGTGTAGAGTATTACAACAGTGAGTATAGAGCATTACAACAGTGAGTGTAGAGCACTACAACAGTGAGTGTAGAGTATTACAACAGTGAGTGTAGAGTATTACAACAGTGAGTATAGAGCATTACAACAGTGAGTGTAGAGCATTACAACAGTGAGTGTAGAGTATTACAACAGTGAGTATAGAGCATTACAACAGTGAGTGTAGAGCATTACAACAGTGAGTGTAGAGCACTACAACAGTGAGTGTAGAGTATTACAACAGTGAGTGTAGAGTATTACAACAGTGAGTGTAGAGCATTACAACAGTGAGTGTAGAGCACTACAACAGTGAGTGTAGAGTATTACAACAGTGAGTGTAGAGTATTACAACAGTGAGTGTAGAGTATTACAACAGTGAGTGTAGAGTATTACAACAGTGAGTGTAGAGCACTACAACAGTGAGTGTAGAGCACTACAACAGTGAGTGTAGAGTATTACAACAGTGAGTGTAGAGCATTACAACAGTGAGTATAGAGCATTACAACAGTGAGTGTAGAGCACTACAACAGTGAGTGCAAAGCACTGCAACAGTGAGTGTAGATAATTACAATAAAGTTTCAGTACTATATGGCACATATGTTTATGGTAAGAAAGAGTGGAACAGTGTTGGCCAGGACTGGTTGGTGTAGGAAGTCCAAGAGAGGGGATTAAATAATGGTGAGTGTTGCAGAGGATAAACACACTCTGACTTAAGGTAATGGTGAGTGTTGCAGAGGATAAACACACACTGACTTAAGGTAATGGTGAGTGTTGCAGAGGATAAACACACACTGACTTAAGGTAATGGTGAGTGTTGCAGAGGATAAACACACTCTGACTTAAGGTAATGGTGAGTGTTGCAGAGGATAAACACACTCTGACTTAAGGTAATGGTGAGTGTTGCAGAGGATAAACACACTCTGACTTAAGGTAATGGTGAGTGTTGCAGAGGATAAACACACTCTGACTTAAGGTAATGGTGAGTGTTGCAGAGGATAAACACACTCTGACTTAACGAGCTGTTGGAGTGTGAGCAAGGTAATATTTTGTGGAGGGATTCAGGGAAGTCGGTTAGCCGGACTTGAATCCTATAGGTGGGAAGTACAGTGTCTGCACTCTGAAGGAGGGATTTGGGATATCTCCTGTTTAGAGGGACATCTAAAGTATGGTATCTGCCCACTTGGGTGAATGACGGTGAAAGTGTTTCTTTTCAGGTCACCCTGCCTCAATGGGAGAGGGCCAGCAAAACACTTTGTAACCAAGGTTCTTAACTAAACAAACATAATTAGCTGCAATTAAATAAGGCTAATTAGTGAAGATAATGATAACTGAATGGTGAATCAAGTGAGGGCGGAGTTAATACTGTCACTGTCGTGTCTACTATATACGCTGCAAGGTGTGCCAGTATGTTCAATCACGGCATGTGTGCTGCACCTCTGGCCATTAAAACGATCTAAAATTTGTCTTTCTTCACAATCTTGACTCTCTCTTCTGCTCCAAGGCAGGAGACGCTGACCAACCCCTAAAGTAATATTTCCTCACCGCCGTCTCGCCTTCGTCCCTCACCCCACCTGCTCCCCCTCCTAAATAAGCTCACCTGGGCAGCCCCCACCCACCCCTCCTGGCCTACATGTGGACTGTGAATGAGTGCCCTCCACCTGTCCTGGGAAAGTTGTGCTTCTTGGATCCCACGTCCGTTCTCCCGTTCACTCAAGCTTATCCTCGCCGCCCCCGCCGCCCCCGCCACCCACTCCTCCCCGCTCAGTGCCACACCATTCAGCTCACAACCGAAAGAGACCGTGTTCAGTCATCATGTGAGGTTATATATATTGTCTTCTAATACCTGCTGTCTCTCTTCACCTAGCAGGAAACACCCACGTATACAATCTGGAGAGTGAAGCATTGGAGGCAGGAGCCATACATAGCTTTAAGAAGAGGCACGATAAAGCTCTTGGAGCAGGGAGAGAGTGGACCTAGCAGCGACCAGCGAAGAGGCGGGACAAGCTGTGACTCGACCCCTGTAACCACACAGAGGTGAGTACACACACACACACACACACACACACACACACACACACACACACACACACACACACACACACACACACACACACACACACACACAAGAAAAAAAAAGCCCTACCCTACAGATGCAAATATTAATAATTTAAGGTACAAAGTTGAGCTTCCTTAGATTATCCTGTGTTAATAACTCTTCTCCAAGATCAAGACACATGTGCAACAGTTGAGTGTCTTTATTGATGAAAAGTTCCGCCTACACAGTAGACTTCTTCAGTCAGATACTGAGGCAGCAGGTGTAGTAGTGAAATAAAGATGATGTAATCAGTCCATCGTGAGTCCCTCAGCCTGGAGAAGAGTTCATCAACGAGAGTCCCTCAGCCTGGAGAAGAGTTCATCAACGAGAGTCCCTCAGCCTGGAGAAGAGTTCATCAACGAGAGTCCCTCAGCCTGGAGAAGAGTTCATCAACGTGAGTCCCTCAGCCTGGAGAAGAGTTCATCAACGTAAGTCCCTCAGCCTGGAGAAGAGTTCATCAACGTGAGTCCCTCAGCCTGGAGAAGAGTTCATCAACGTGAGTCCCTCAGCCTGGAGAAGAGTTCATCAACGAGAGTCCCTCAGCCTGGAGAAGAGTTCATCAACGAGAGTCCCTCAGCCTGGAGAAGAGTTCATCAACGTAAGTCCCTCAGCCTGGAGAAGAGTTCATCAACGTGAGTCCCTCAGCCTGGAGAAGAGTTCATCAACGAGAGTCCCTCAGCCTGGAGAAGAGTTCATCAACGAGAGTCCCTCAGCCTGGAGAAGAGTTCATCAACGTGAGTCCCTCAGCCTGGAGAAGAGTTCATCAACGAGAGTCCCTCAGCCTGGAGAAGAGTTCATCAACGAGAGTCCCTCAGCCTGGAGAAGAGTTCATCAACGTAAGTCCCTCAGCCTGGAGAAGAGTTCATCAACGTAAGTCCCTCAGCCTGGAGAAGAGTTCATCAACGTAAGTCCCTCAGCCTGGAGAAGAGTTCATCAACGTGAGTCCCTCAGCCTGGAGAAGAGTTCATCAACGTAAGTCCCTCAGCCTGGAGAAGAGTTCATCAACGTGAGTCCCTCAGCCTGGAGAATAGTTCATCAACGAGAGTCCCTCAGCCTGGAGAAGAGTTCATCAACGTGAGTCCCTCAGCCTGGAGAAGAGTTCATCAACGTGAGTCCCTCAGCCTGGAGAAGAGTTCATCAACGTAAGTCCCTCAGCCTGGAGAAGAGTTCATCAACGTGAGTCCCTCAGCCTGGAGAAGAGTTCATCAACGTGAGTCCCTCAGCCTGGAGAAGAGTTCATCAACGTGAGTCCCTCAGCCTGGAGAAGAGTTCATCAACGTGAGTCCCTCAGCCTGGAGAAGAGTTCATCAACGTGAGTCCCTCAGCCTGGAGAAGAGTTCATCAACGAGAGTCCCTCAGCCTGGAGAAGAGTTCATCAACGTAAGTCCCTCAGCCTGGAGAAGAGTTCATCAACGTGAGTCCCTCAGCCTGGAGAAGAGTTCATCAACGTAAGTCCCTCAGCCTGGAGAAGAGTTCATCAACGAGAGTCCCTCAGCCTGGAGAAGAGTTCATCAACGTGAGTCCCTCAGCCTGGAGAAGAGTTCATCAACGTAAGTCCCTCAGCCTGGAGAAGAGTTCATCAACGTGAGTCCCTCAGCCTGGAGAAGAGTTCATCAACGTAAGTCCCTCAGCCTGGAGAAGAGTTCATCAACGTAAGTCCCTCAGCCTGGAGAAGAGTTCATCAACGTGAGTCCCTCAGCCTGGAGAAGAGTTCATCAACGTAAGTCCCTCAGCCTGGAGAAGAGTTCATCAACGTGAGTCCCTCAGCCTGGAGAAGAGTTCATCAACGTGAGTCCCTCAGCCTGGAGAAGAGTTCATCAACGTAAGTCCCTCAGCCTGGAGAAGAGTTCATCAACGAGAGTCCCTCAGCCTGGAGAAGAGTTCATCAACGTAAGTCCCTCAGCCTGGAGAAGAGTTCATCAACGAGAGTCCCTCAGCCTGGAGAAGAGTTCATCAACGTGAGTCCCTCAGCCTGGAGAAGAGTTCATCAACGTAAGTCCCTCAGCCTGGAGAAGAGTTCATCAACGTAAGTCCCTCAGCCTGGAGAAGAGTTCATCAACGTGAGTCCCTCAGCCTGGAGAAG
>NC_091337.1:11315620-11473120 GCF_038502225.1 Cherax quadricarinatus | reverse complement strand
GTAATGTGCTACCATGTAGTAACGTGCTACCATGTAGTAATGTGCTACCATGTAGTAACGTGCTACCATGTAGTAATGTGCTACCATGTAGTAACGTGCTACCACGTAGTAACGTGCTACCATGTAGTAACGTGCTACCATGTAGTAACGTGCTACCATGTAGTAACGTGCTACCATGTAGTAACGTGCTACCATGTAGTAACGTGCTACCACGTAGTAACGTGCTACCATGTAGTAACGTGCTACCATGTAGTAACGTGCTACCACGTAGTAACGTGCTACCACGTAGTAACGTGCTACCACGTAGTAATGTGCTACCATGTAGTAATGTGCTACCATGTAGTAATGTGCTACCATGTAGTAACGTGCTACCATGTAGTAACGTGCTACCATGTAGTAACGTGCTACCATGTAGTAACGTGCTACCATGTAGTATCGTGCTACCATGTAGTAACGTGCTACCATGTAGTAATGTGCTACCATGTAGTAATGTGCTACCATGTAGTAATGTGCTACCATGTAGTAATGTGCTACCATGTAGTAATGTGCTACCATGTAGTAATGTGCTACCATGTAGTAACGTGCTACCATGTAGTAATGTGCTACCATGTAGTAATGTGCTACCACGTAGTAATGTGCTACCATGTAGTAATGTGCTACCATGTAGTAATGTGCTACCATGTAGTAATGTGCTACCACGTAGTAATGTGCTACCATGTGATAAACAATTTGAACAAAGTTAGTTATTTTTACGGTGCCATATATCATGACAGAGGATGGGTCACAGAGTGTTAAATGTGTCAGTGTGAGCTGGGAACCTGAGCAGGGCAATGAAAGTGTCCTCAAGTGTTAAGTTAAATGTTCATCAATTATGGCAGTATCAAAGGTTTCCTTCCAGCAGGACTAGAGTTACTATTACCTGGGAATTACCATCGCTCAGGATGACCTCGTCCATACACAGGAGAGGCAAGGGAGATAATGAGGGAGGGGGAGGAGGAAAGGTGAGGGAGGAGATGGTGATGGTGGTTGTGGTATAGAAGGCAGGAAAGGTATTGAGGGTAGAAGCGAGGGGGAGGGTCAGGAGGCACTAGTGCCAGATTATGTGGCTGCCTCCGCTCCCACGCTCATCCAACACCCCTTATGCCACGCGCGCCTGCATGCACGCACGAGAATCACTGACCACATACTCCTATGACTGATCATCTGACAGAAGTGAGACTGGAGGGAAGCTACACTAAAATAATATATAATATGGATGACAGAATAAGGAATGACAGAGGAACAGGAGTTTTACCTGCATGAAGTGATGTGTGGGAGAGACACATGGAAAATAAGATATAAGAAACACATGGAAGATAAGACATGGGAGACACACGGAAGGTAAGACATGCGAGACACATGGAACGTAAGACATGGGAGACACATGGAAGGTAAGACATAGGAGACACATGGAACGTAAGACATGGGAGACACATGGAATGTAAGACATGGGAGACACATGGAAGGTAAGACATGGGAGACACATGGAAGGTAAGACATGGGAGACACATGGAAGGTAAGACATGGGAGACACATGGAAGGTAAGACATGGGAAACACATGGAAGGTAAGACATGGGAGACACATGGAAGGTAAGACATGGGAGACACATGGAAGGTAAGACATAGGAGACACATGGAACGTAAGACATGGGAGACACATGGAAGGTAAGACATGGGAGACACATGGAAGGTAAGACATGGGAAACACATGGAAGGTAAGACATGGGAGACACATGGAAGGTAAGACATGGGAGACACATGGAAGGTAAGACATGGGAGACACATGGAAGGTAAGACATGGGAGACACATGGAAGGTAAGACATGGGAGACACATGGAAGGTAAGACATGGGAGACACATGGAAGGTAAGACATAGGAGACACATGGAACGTAAGACATGGGAGACACATGGAAGGTAAGACATGGGAGACACATGGAAGGTAAGACATGGGAAACACATGGAAGGTAAGACATGGGAGACACATGGAAGGTAAGACATGGGAGACACATGGAAGGTAAGACATGGGAGACACATGGAAGGTAAGACATGGGAGACACATGGAAGGTAAGACATGGGAGACACATGGAAGGTAAGACATGGGAAACACATGGAAGGTAAGACATGGGAGACACATGGAAGGTAAGACATGGGAGACACATGGAAGGTAAGACATGGGAGACACATGGAAGGTAAGACATGGGAGACACATGGAAGGTAAGACATAGGAGACACATGGAACGTAAGACATGGGAGACACATGGAATGTAAGACATGGAGACACATGGAAGGTAAGACATGGAGACACATGGAAGGTAAGACATGGAGACACATGGAAGGTAAGACATGGGAGACACATGGAAGGTAAGACATGGGAGACACATGGAAGGTAAGACATGGGAGACACATGGAAGGTAAGACATAGGAGACACATGGAACGTAAGACATGGGAGACACATGGAATGTAAGACATGGGAGACACATGGAAGGTAAGACATGGGAGACACATGGAAGGTAAGACATGGGAGACACATGGAAGGTAAGACATGGGAGACACATGGAAGGTAAGACATGGGAGACACATGGAAGGTAAGACATGGGAAACACATGGAAGGTAAGACATGGGAGACACATGGAATGTAAGACATGGGAGACACATGGAAGGTAAGACATGGGAGACACATGGAAGGTAAGACATGGGAGACACATGGAAGGTAAGACATGGGAGACACATGGAAGGTAAGACATGGGAGACACATGGAAGGTAAGACATGGGAGACACATGGAAGGTAAGACATGGGAGACACATGGAAGGTAAGACAATGTACAAGTTGGAGTGATTGATCAGGGTATCCAAGATATACATATCTGAAAAAAGTGCACCAGAGGGAGCAGGTGCCTCACTCGGTAGCACACTCAGCTCTTGTACTGAGTGACCATGGTTGAATCCCCAGCACGGGTGGAAACACTGACAACGTTTCCTTACACCCACTGTCCCTCTTCACCTAGTAGTAATTAGGTACCTGGGTGGTAGTCGACTACTGTGGGTGGCATCCTGCAGGGTGGAAGTCTACCTTAGATAAGTCTGAACTTTAAAATAAACTGAGGTATGATGAGAGAGAGAGAGAGAGAGAGAGAGAGAGAGAGAGAGAGAGAGAGAGAGAGAGAGAGAGAGAGAGAGAGAGAGAGAGAGAGAGAGAACAACTCGTCCTCTTAATCACGGACATCCTCTCACTGTTATAAAGACAGTCAAATGGGACTGTCGACAGCAGCTTAAACAGTGAAAGCCTGACATAGTTTATTTATTGTTGGCACCCCGCAAGTTATTATCACCTATATCTCATATTGTTGGCACCCCGCAAGTTATCACCTGTATCTCATATTGTTGGCACCCCGCAAGTTATTATCACCTATATCTCATATTGTTGGCACCCCGCAAGTTATTATCGCCTATATCTCATATTGTTGGCACCCCGCAAGTTATCACCTGTATCTCATATTGTTGGCACCCCGCAAGTTATTATCACCTATATCTCATATTGTTGGCACCCCGCAAGTTATCACCTGTATCTCATATTGTTGGCACCCCGCAAGTTATCACCTGTATCTCATATTGTTGGCACCCCGCAAGTTATTATCACCTATATCTCATATTGTTGGCACCCCGCAAGTTATTATCGCCTATATCTCATATTGTTGGCACCCCGCAAGTTATTATCGCCTATATCTCATATTCATATTTCCTTCCTCGTGGTGGTATGTTATAAGTGGTTATATTTTTGTGGATATACAAGCTAACCTAACGTAAACCTCCTTAACCTAACTTAACGTAATCTAACCTAATCTAATTTAACTTAACGTAATGTACCCTAACCTAACTTAACGTAATCTAACCTAATCTAATTCAACTTAACGTAATGTACCCTAACCTAACTTAACGTAATCTAACCTAACCTAACTAAATGTAATTTAACCTAATCTACCTTAACGTAACCTAAGCTAACCCAACTTAACGTAATCTAACCTAACTTAACGTAACCTAACCCAACTTACCGTAATATAACCTACCTAAATTAACCCAAGTTAACGTAACGTAATCTAACCTAACGCAAGTTAACGTAAAGTAACCTAACTCAACTTAGCATAATCTAACCCAACTGAGAAATATGCTCCAGTTAATTAAGAAGGTAGGTTGAGCACGGACTCAAGAAAGACGGTAAGAAGTGGCCTAGGAAAACAAGGAGCTGCGTTGAAAGTAACACAGACCAAACATGTTACCAAAGCTGAGAACTGGGTCCAAAAGCTGCAACTCAACACACACAAACACAACATTACAAACGTGTTTCCCAAAGTAAATGTTAGGAATGTTTGGTGAGTATTCTGGTGACCAATGTTTGGTGAGTATTCTGGTGACCAATGTTTGGTGAGTATTCTGGTGACCAATGTTTGGTGAGTATTCTGGTGACCAATGTTTGGTGAGTATTCTGGTGACCAATGTTTGGTGAGTATTTTGGTGACCAATGTTTGGTGAGTATTCTGGTGACCAATGTTGACAAAGATTTTAAGAAACGTAATTAGGAAGGAAGGAAGGAAGAAGATAACCATCATCATAATGATAATGACAGGAGGAAGTTGTGGTGATGATGATGATGACAGGAGGAAGTTGTGGTGATGATGATGATGACAGGAGGAAGTTGTGGTGATGATGACAGGAGGAAGTTGTGGTGATGATGATGACAGGAGGAAGTTGTGGTGATGATGATGACAGGAGGAAGTTGTGGTGATGATGATGATGACAGGAGGAAGTTGTGGTGATGATGATGACAGGAGGAAGTTGTGGTGATGATGACAGGAGGAAGTTGTGGTGATGATGATGACAGGAGGAAGTTGTGGTGATGATGATGACAGGAGGAAGTTGTGGTGATGATAATGACAGGAGGAAGTTGTGGTGATGATGATGACAGGATGGTAGTGTGTATGATGATGATGACAGGAGGTTGTGGTGATGATGATGACAGGAGAAGTTGTGGTGATGATGATATTACAGGAGGAAGTTAGGTGATGATGATGATGACAGGAGGAAGTTGTGGTGATGATGATGACAGGAGGAAGTTGTGGTGATGATGACAGGAGGAAGTTAGTGATGATGATGACAGGAGGAAGTTGTGGTGATGATGATGACAGGAGGAAGTTGTGGTGATGATAATGACAGGAGGAAGTTGTGGTGATGATGATGACAGCAGGAAGTTGTGGTGATGATGATGACAGGAGGAAGTTGTGGTGATGATAATGACAGCAGGAAGTTGTGGTGATGATAATGACAGGAGGAAGTTGTGGTGATGATGATGACAGCAGGAAGTTGTGGTGATGATAATGGAAGAAGGGAGGGAGGGAGGAAGGGAGGAAGGAAGGGAGCGAGCGAGTGAAAGAGAGGGAGGGGAGAGAGAGAGATAGTAGTCACCATGGAAGAAGGTAGGGAAGGTCATAAAGGAAGGGGAAGAGGTCATTAAAGAAGAGGAAAGGGGGAAAACCTGGAAGCCACAAGGTGGTGTGCAGGTGTGAAGGGAGGGGAAAGGAGGGGAGTTTAAGGCAAGGCGCCACCTCACTCTACAACCCCTCACGACGGTGCAAACGAGGGGAGAGAAACTTCAGGTGGTGCCCAGTCATGGCACAGTGACTGCCCATGACGTGACGTAAACAACAAGGAGGGAAGAAGAGAGGCAGGGAGGGAAGAGGAGAGGCAGGGAGGGAAGAAGAGAGGCAGGGAGGGAAGAGGAGAGGCAGGGAGGGAAGAAGAGAGGCAGGGAGGGAAGAGGAGAGGCAGGAGGGAAGGGGGAAGAGGAGCAGGGAGGGAAGAGGAGAGGCAGGGAGGGAAGAGGAGGCAGGGAGGAAAAGGAGGAGGCAGGGAGAAGGAAGAGGAGGCAGGGAGAAGGAAGAGGAGGCAGGGAGAAGGAAGAGGAGGCAGGGAGAAGGAAGAGGAGGCACGGCAGGTGAAGAAGAGAGGCAGGGAGGGAAGGAGGAGAGGCTGGGAGGGAAGAAGAGAGGCAGTGAGGGAAGAAGAGAGGCAGGGAGGAAGAGGAGGAGGCAGGAGGGAAGAGGAGTGGCGGGGAGGGGAGAGGCAGGGAGGGAAGAGAGGAGGAGGAGGAAGAGGAGGAGGAGGGAGGAAGAAGAGGAGGCAGGAGGGAAGAGGAGAGGCAGGGGATGAGGAGAGGCAGGGGAAGAGGAGAGGCAGGGGAAGAGGAGAGGCAGGGAAAGAGGAGAGGCAGGGGAAGAGGAGAGGCAGGGAAAGAGGAGAGGCAGGGGAAGAGGAGAGGCAGGGGAAGAGGAGAGGCAGGGAAAGAGGAGAGGCAGGGGAAGAGGAGAGGCAGGGGAAGAGGAGAGGCAGGGGAAGAGGAGAGGCAGGGAAAGAGGAGAGGCAGGGAAAGAGGAGAGGCAGGGGAAGAGGGAAGGCAGGGGAAGAGGAGAGGCAGGGGAGGGAAGAAGAGAGGCAGGGGAGGAAGAGGAGAGGCAGGGAGGGAAGAAGAGAGGCAGGAGGGAAGAAGAGAGGCAGGGAGGAAGAAGGAGGAGGAGGCAGGAGGGAAGAAGAGAGGCAGGGAGGGAAGAGGCGAGGCAGGGTGGGAAGAGGAGAGGCAGGGTGGGAAGAAGAGAGGCAGGGAGGGAAGAAGAGAGGCAGGGAGGGAAGAGGAGAGGCAGGGAGGGAAGAAGAGAGGCAGGGAGGGAAGAGGAGAGGCAGGGTGGGAAGAGGAGGAGCAGGGAGGGAAGAGGAGAGGCAGGGGAGGGAAGAGGAGAGCAGGGAGGGAAGAAGAGAGGCAGGAGGGAAGAAGAGAGGCAGGGAGGGAAGGAAGAGGAGGCATGGAGAAGGAAGAGGAGAGGCAGGGGAAGAGGAGAGGCAGGGGAGGGAAGAGGCAGAGGCAGGTGGGAAGAGGAAAGGCAGGGGAAAAGGAGAGGCAGGGGAGGGGAAGAGGGAGGCAGGGAGGGAAGAGGAGGCAGGAGGGAAGAGGAGGAGGCAGGAGGGAAGAGGAGGCAGGAAGGGAAGAGGAGAGGGAGGGGAGGGAAGAGGAGAGGCAGGGAGGGAAGAGGAGAGGCAGGGAGGGAAGAAGAGAGGCAGGGAAAGAGGAGAGGCAGGAGGGAAGACGAGAGGCAGGGAGGGAAGAGGAGAGGCAGGGAGGGAAGAGGAGAGGCAGGGAGGGGAGAGGCAGGGAGGGAAGAAGAGAGGCAGGGAGGGAAGAGGAGAGGCAGGGAGGGAAGAAGAGAGGCAGGGAGGGAAGAGGAGAGGCAGGGAGGGAAGAGGAGAGGCAGGGAGGGAAGAGGAGAGGCAGGGAGGGAAGAGGAGAGGCAGGGAGGGAAGAGGAGAGGCAGGGAGGGAAGAGGAGAGGCAGGGGAAGAGGAGAGGCAGGGGAAGAGGAGAGGCAGGGGAAGAGGAGAGGCAGGGAAAGAGGAGAGGCAGGGGAAGAGGAGAGGCAGGGGAAGAGGAGAGGCAGGGGAAGAGGAGAGGCAGGGGAAGAGGGGAGGCAGGGAGGGAAGAGGAGGCAGTGAGGGAAGAGGAGAGGCAGGGAGGGAAGCGGATAGGTAGGGAGGGAAGCGGAGAGGCAAGAAGGGAAGAAGAGGCAGGGAGGGAAAAAGAGAGGCAGAGAGAGAAAAAAGAGAGGCATAGAGGAAAGAAGAGATGGGCGGCGAAAGGATGGAGAGAGAGAGAGAGAGAGAGAGAGAGAGAGAGAGAGAGAGAGAGAGAGAGAGAGAGAGAGAGAGAGAGAGAGAGAGAGAGAGAGAAATCTTCATGTGACCCCAAGAACGTGCTGAGGGGAGGGATAAATGGGGTGTAAGGGGAGAGGTGATGGAAGGGAGAGGAGAGTAAGACTAGGGAAGGGAGAGAGGTAAGCAGGTGACGGTGATGGAAGGGAGAGGAGGGTAAGGCTAGGAAAGGGAGAGAGGTAAGCAGGTGACGGTGATGGAAGGGAGAGGAGGGTAAGGCTATGAAAGGGAGAGAGGTAAGCAGGTGACGGTGATGGAAGGGAGAGGAGGGTAAGGCTAGGAAAGGGAGAGAGGTAAGCAGGTGACGGTGATGGAAGGGAGAGGAGGGTAAGGCTAGGAAAGGGAGAGAGGTAAGCAGGTGACGGTGATGGAAGGGAGAGGAGGGTAAGGCTAGGAAAGGGAGAGAGGTAAGCAGGTGACGGTGATGGAAGGGAGAGGAGGGTAAGGCTAGGAAAGGGGAGAGAGGTAAGCAGGTGACGGTGATGGAAGGGAGAGGAGGGTAAGGCTAGGAAAGGGAGAGAGGTAAGCAGGTGACGGTGATGGAAGGGAGAGGAGGGTAAGGCTAGGAAAGGGAGAGAGGTAAGCAGGTGACGGTGATGGAAGGGAGAGGAGGGTAAGGCTAGGAAAGGGAGAGAGGTAAGCAGGTGACGGTGATGGAAGGGAGAGGAGGGTAAGGCTAGGAAAGGGAGAGAGGTAAGCAGGTGACGGTGATGGAAGGGAGAGGAGGGTAAGGCTAGGAAAGGGAGAGAGGTAAGCAGGTGACGGTGATGGAAGGGAGAGGAGGGTAAGGCTAGGAAAGGGAGAGAGGTAAGCAGGTGACGGTGATGGAAGGGAGAGGAGGGTAAGGCTAGGAAAGGGAGAGAGGTAAGCAGGTGACGGTGATGGAAGGGAGAGGAGGGTAAGGCTAGGAAAGGGAGAGAGGTAAGCAGGTGACGGTGATGGAAGGGAGAGGAGGGTAAGGCTAGGAAAGGGAGAGAGGTAAGCAGGTGACGGTGATGGAAGGGAGAGGAGGGTAAGGCTAGGAAAGGGAGAGAGGTAAGCAGGTGACGGTGGGTGGGAACCAAACAGTTTAAGAGCATCTTGGTGTTAGCTGAGACCTCACACGTCACCTCCCTTCTGCACCTTCTTCATTGTTCCTATCATCCTCTTTATATCTCCCTTCCTCCTATTATCCCCCTTATCTTCCTTGAGAGAGAGAGAGAGAGAGAGAGAGAGAGAGAGAGAGAGAGAGAGAGAGAGAGAGAGAGAGAGAGAGAGAGAGAGAGAGAGAGAGAGAGAGAGAGAGAGAGCAAACAAACAGTGGGCTAGGCAGCTGGTTTCCTATGTTTACATTACACACTTAGCTCATATCCCGACACAAATGTATGACGTGGATATATATATATATATATATATATATATATATATATATATATATATATATATATATATATATATATATATATATATATATATATACGCACAACGGCAGGTGTGTCCATCTCTTCATATGTACCTGTCTGGTGTATAAACTCAGTGAATGTATGTTGGGAGATGTGTATATATCTGTGTATATACAGTGTAAGGTGTATATATATATCTTCACGTAAATACACAGAGATTTTACTCTAATCTGTATTTTAAAGATTAAAGTATTTCTGCTGTGAGTGTAGAGGTGCTATGTAGCAATACTTACCCACGTACTGTTGATACATAGCTTTAAAGATCCAGGTGTAAGTGATAGGATTTCAACCTAACAAAGTTAAACACTCAGGTAATCCTGAGGGAAGGAGTGAGAGGGGGGAGACGTTGGGAGTGTTCTTAATGGGGGTGAGAGTGGGGAAGATCAAGTGTTTATACCGCCTGATGGGAGGGGTGGTGGTGGAAGCAGTGGGGAGTGTGGGAACCCCCAGCAAGGCCGTTCACAAAGTGGGAACTACTCCTCCACTCACCCCCCCCCCCCCGCAAGCCTTCTCCGTGTCCTGAAAATGACTTTTCAAGAATCTAAGGTCGTGTGCTGACCTAACCACGTTAGGTACCATGGAAAACTCTCTCCTCTGCTGCTGAAGTAACTACCGAATAATAAAGCCACATCACTCTCCAGGTGTCATCAGTCATGTCTGAACTATAAATGTGTGTACACGTGGCTCATCCCATCCTCCACGAATAATAATAATAATAATAATAATAATTTCTACATGTACATGACACCACTGCTACAGACATCACTGACAATGTACAGAAGCCTCTGGTTTTGTAGAGCATTTCACGAAACTTAGGTTAATCACAATGTCCCCCAGGATGCGACCCACACCCTTTGGCTAACACCCAGTTATCTATTTACTACTAGGTGAACAGGCCATACCACGGGCAGGGATAGAACTCGCCATCAGAGTCATAAAACTCCAGACCTACGCGCTAGCCACTGGGCCAGCTGGCTACAAGATTCATCCAACTAGGTATATTTCTACACCATAGGAAGGTTAGCATATGCACAACTGTGACCACCAATGCAAGTTTTTACAGACGAATCTCCCACAAGCGTGGCCGTGACTAGCTCTAGCTCAAGTCCCCTCAAAGCCATCATCATGACTCACGAAATCGTAATGACACAATTGACAATTGACAAACGGGTGGGGATAGAACCAGCGATCAGAGTCTCATAAAACTCTAGACCGACGCGCTGGCCAGGAACAACATATGTAAGGAAACATAGTCAATGTTTCACCCGTGCCGGGGATCGATCCTGGGCTCCCTTCAATGTGAGAGCTGAAGACGGTACCAATATCCTAAAATACTGGAACCTCCTGGTAGTACTAAGAATGTACTGTAGAGAAGAAACTAGTTAGGTAGCCCGCTGCATACACTAACAACTTAGTGGAATCCAGAATAAAGGCAATGAAGAACAAGGGTGCTCACAGGTACAGAGAACACTGCCAACATCCGTGGTCAGAGACTCTTCTACCTACTGGTCTCCAAGGTAGACCATCATGGTCCTGAAGGCTCTCGCAGCTGGTCTTCCTTTCCTCCCTAGCTCTGTACGACCCATACGGGTTTTGAGCACCTTTAACATAATAAATATTCAACAAGGTGTGCCTCAAGGGAGGGTTCTGATCCAAGGTAATGAACTTCTCTCTCCCTTCCTTGGATCGAACCTGAATTCCCCCCCCCCCCGCCATTTCCCGTGCGCTATATGACTCCTACGTGTTTAGCGCTTCCATGTAAAGATGGTGTCAACAGATACAAGAAACAGTGCTGGAACAACAGTAGAAGTCTCCAAGCTGAGGCTGTAACAGTTCGTGGAGGACAAGGAGCTTGATCGACCAGGCTGTGATGAGTACGTGCTCTTGCACACCATCACCAGTAATAGCCAGGTTGATCACACTTATGTTACAGGTAAACTGCGGTGAGATGTTTAAGTGTTTATAATCTTAAATTGTTTGTGTGAGCGCCCTAAATGCCGCTGTGCTGCACACACGTTACCGGCACCTTCATTAGCGCCTTCCTCGCGGTGTAGTGTCAATATGACACTAGTGACAGCGTCATGACACTGATGACAGCCTCCAGCAGGAGTCATGACAATGATGACAGCCTCCAGCGGGAGTCATGACACTGATGACAGCCTCCAGCAGGAGTCACGGCACTGATGACAGCCTCCAGCAGGAGTCATGACACTGATGACAGCCTCCAGAAGGAGTCATGGCACTGAAGATAGCCTCCAGCAGGAGTCATGGCACTGATCACAGCCTCCAGCAGCAGTCATGACACTGATCACAGCCTCCAGCAGCAGTCATGGCACTGATCACAGCCTCCAGCAGGAGTCATCTCAGAAGTGCTAGAAGGTAACTACAAAATAACATACGGCTACCTGTGATTTACCTGTGACCCATTTCCAAAGTTTTCCTAGGTATGCAGGTAGGTCTTCCTTTCGATTACCTGGTTGCTGCTGGAATTTGTCCCCACTGAACACCACATTATTTTCTACCACCATGACAATGGAAAACTAACTTACGAAACCGTGGCTGGAATAATTCACAACTAACCCTTAATTATTCTGGCTAGAACAATTCACAACCCTCAATATTTTGGCTGGAACAATTCACAACTAACACTCGGTATTCTTCTTGGAACAATTCACAACCCTCGATATTCTGGCTGGAACAATTCACAACTAACCCTCGATATTCTGGCTGGAACAATTCACAACTAACCCTCGATATTCTGGCTGGAACAATTCACAACTAACCCTCGATATTCTGGCTGGAACAATTCACAACCCTCGATATTCTGGCTGGAACAATTCACAACTAACCCTCGATATTCTGGCTGGAACAATTCACAACTAACCCTCGATATTCTGGCTGGAACAATTCACAACTAACCCTCGATATTCTGGCTGGAACAATTCACAACTAACCCTCGATATTCTGGCTGGAACAATTCACAGCCCTCAATATTCTGGCTGGAACAATTCACAACTAAACCTCGATATTCTGGCTGGAACAATTCACAACTAACCCTCAATATTCTGGCTGGAACAATTCACAACTAACCCTCAATATTCTGGCTGGAACAATTCACAACTAACCCTCAATATTCTGGCTGGAACAATTCACAACTAACCCTCGATATTCTGGCTGGAACAATTCACAACTAAACCTCGATATTCTGGCTGGAACAATTCACAACTAACCCTCGATATTCTGGCTGGAACAATTCACAACTAACCCTCGATATTCTGGCTGGAACAATTCACAACTAAACCTCGATATTCTGGCTGGAACAATTCACAACTAAACCTCGATATTCTGGCTGGAACAATTCACAAGTAAACCTCGATATTCTGGCTGGAACAATTCACAACTAAACCTCGATATTCTGGCTGGAACAATTTACAACCCTCGATATTCTGGCTGGAACAATTCACAACTAAACCTCGATATTCTGGCTGGAACAATTCACAACCCTCGATATTCTGGCTGGAACAATTCACAACTAACCCTCAATATTCTGGCTGGAACAATTTACAACCCTCAATATTCTGGCTGGAACAATTTACAACCCTCAATATTCTGGCTGGAACAATTCACAACTTACATTTCATTTTTTTTGTGTTCTCTACCGAGACGACTTTCATGCTAAGTTTTGCATCGTCTGCAAAGAATGATACAAAGCTGTGGCTTGTGTTTTTATTTATGTCTGATGTGAGGAAGAGACATAGCCGAGGCGCCAGGACCGTGTCTTGGGGTACTGAAACTTTCACTTTGTTAAGGGTATATTTTGTTTTATTTGCTACACAAAGAACTGTTCACAGCGTAATATAATGAGGGGAAAAGTAATGCCAGTATTAAAGAACATAATGGAGAGAGGTGGTTCTCACATAACCAGGTGATGAAAGCTCCCTTATGATCATGTGTCGCAGCTGGTGTTTACTACAGCTGCTTAGTCACCATCAATGTGATAAGTTGGTGCTCACTCATCACTATTACTCACACAAACACCCAAACACCACCGTCCGCCTACCATCAGCACAACCAACTCAACATCACAAAGATCACAAAATAATATGAGGGAGTACACGTCAACAAGTGGTGTTTAGTACACTACGCCAACACTGGGAAAGGACAACCACCCACACTAGCTTGAAAAAACTCTCGAAACCCATCAAAGGTAAGGATGTGAGTGTTTGACCCTGAAGCTACACCACAGTAACCACAACCACGTCAGCCTGCCCCTCCCCCACCACCACAACCCTCCAAACTCCTCCCACCCTTCTACAGCCATCTCCTTTCTTCCACCATCCCCCGTCCTCCTCCACCATCCCCCGTCCTCCTCCACCCACCCCACTCACCTGGTTTCGTGACATCACCACCATTTCCCTCCTTCTTCCTCAAGTTCATGAGCGTCATGCATAATTAAGTCATATTTATAACTCAGTAATTTACTACAGACTCTTGTGGCCCACACCACCACCACCCTGTCCCCCACAGAGCCTGAGGCCCACACCACCACCACCCTGTCCCCCACAGAGCCTGAGGCCCACACCACCACCACCCTGTCCCCCACAGAGCCTGAGGCCCACACCACCACCACCACCCTGTCCCCCACAGAGCCTGAGGCCCACACCACCACCACCCTGTCCCCCACAGACCCTGAAGCCCACACCACCACCACCCTGTCCCCCACAGAGCCTGAGGCCCACACCACCACCACCACCCTGTCCCCCACAGAGCCTGAGGCCCACACCACCACCACCCTGTCCCCCACAGACCCTGAAGCCCACACCACCACCACCCTGTCCCCCACAGAGCCTGAGGCCCACACCACCACCACCACCCTGTCCCCCAAAGAGCCTGAGGCCCACACCACCACCACCCTGTCCCCCACAGAGCCTGAGGCCCACACCACCACCACCCTGTCCCCCACAGAGCCTCAGGCCCACACCACCACCACCCTGTCCCCCACAGAGCCTGAGGCTCACACCACCACCACCCTGTCCCCCACAGAGCCTCAGGCCCACACCACCACCACCCTGTCCCCCACAGACCCTGAAGCCCACACCACCACCACCCTGTCCCCCACAGACCCTGAGGCCCACACCACCACCACCCTGTCCTCCACAGACCCTGAAGCCCACACCACCACCACCCTGTCCCCCACAGAGCCTGAGGCCCACACCACCACCACCCTGTCCCCCATAGACCCTGAAGCCCGCACCACCACCACCCTGTCCCCCACAGACCCTGAAGCCCACACCACCACCACCCAGTCCCCCACAGACCCTGAAGCCCACACCACCACCACCCTGTCCCCCATAGACCCTGAAGCCCACACCACCACCACCCTGTCCCCCACAGACCCTGAAGCCCACACCACCACCACCCTGTCCCCCACAGAGCCTGAGGCCCACACCACCACCACCCTGTCCCCCATAGACCCTGAAGCCCACACCACCACCACCCTGTCCCCCACAGACCCTGAAGCCCACACCACCACCACCCAGTCCCCCACAGACCCTGAAACCCACACCACCACCACCCAGTCCCCCACAGACCCTGAAGCCCACACCACCACCACCCTGTCCCCCATAGACCCTGAAGCCCACACCACCACCACCCTGTCCCCCACAGACCCTGAAGCCCACACCACCACCACCACCCAGTCCCCCACAGACCCTGAAACCCACACCACCACCACCCAGTCCCCCACAGACCCTGAAGCCCACACCACCACCACCCTGTCCCCCACAGACCCTGAAGCCCACACCACCACCACCCTGTCCCCCACAGACCCTGAAGCCCACACCACCACCACCCTGTCCCCCACAGACCCTGAGGCCCACACCACCACCACCATGTCCCCCATAGACCCTGAAGCCCACACCACCACCACCCTGTCCCCCGCAGACCCTGAAGCCCACACCACCACCACCACCCAGTCCCCCACAGACCCTGAAACCCACACCACCACCACCCAGTCCCCCACAGACCCTGAAGCCCACACCACCACCACCCTGTCCCCCACAGACCCTGAAGCCCACACCACCACCACCACCCAGTTCCCCACAGACCCTGAAACCCACACTACCACCACCCTGTCCCCCACAGACCCTGAAGCCCACACCACCACCACCCTGTCCCCCACAGACCCTGAAGCCCACACCACCACCACCCTGTCCCCCACAGACCCTGAGGCCCACATCACCACCACCCTGTCCGTACAGACCCTGAAGCCCACACCACCACCACCTAGTCCCCACAGACCCTGAGGTACACAACCCAGCCCCCCCTCCTTCCTCCACAGACTCTGAAGTACACAGCCCCCTTGTTCCACAGGCTCTGAATGACACAGCCCCTTTGCTCCACAGACTCCGAAGTATACAGCCCCATTGTTCCACAGACTGAAGTACACAGCCCCCTTGCTCCACAGACTGAGGCACACAGACACCCCTCCCTCCCTCCCTCCCTCCACATACTCTTAAGCACATAACCACCCCTTCCCCCTTCCTCTTGGGAAGACACATCACAAGCAACCAATGGTGCCCAGCTTGCGGGGGGGTGGGTCGAGTCTCAGCTGCAGACTCTGTCCCCTAGACTACCTCCAACCACCAATGCTGCTTTCTGGCATTCGTCCGTGAATCATACCCACTCTTGAAGCTGTGTATTAAATATGCTTCAATCACCACCTTATCCAACCCACTTCACTTTCTGACCATCCTGTGACTATCTCCTCTCCAATTAGGGCAGCCAGTTCCACACCAAAACAAACTTTCTAACCCCAAGAAGAAGCCCATGGCACCCCTGGTCGTCACTAGGTATATTCTACACTACTTCCAGTAAGACGGTGGTGGTGGTGTTTTATTCATCAGGACACAAGACATTGTCCCCGGTCTTATCAGATGAAGACCCACTCAGAGGTCCAACATCCGCTGCCCTACTACACCAAGGTTGTCCACACCTAAAAATAAAAACTAGGCCACACAGAAATGTTCGAGGATATACTCTCTTTAAGAGTATATCCTAGGATATACTCTTAAAGAGCTTCCAGGGAGGTAGGTCACCTGGGGAGGAGAGAGAGGTATGGAGTGGCTCGTCCAGTGTTAATCTGCTCCCCCCACATTATCGTGGGACTCCCGTTCACTCTTCCCACGTACTTGGGAACCGGAAACTGAATATGAGAAAGTTGACGGTGAATTATAAACATTTCATTCATACTTCAGACAGTGTAGTAACACTGCTAACAACTTTCTGCTGACAGTGTAGTAACACTGCTAACAACTTTCTGCTGACAGTGTAGTAACACTGCTAACAACTTCCTGCTGACAGTGTAGTAACACTGCTAACAACTTCCTGCTGACAGTGTAGTAACACTGCTAACAACTTCCTGCTGACAGTGTAGTAACACTGCTAACAACTTCCTGCTGACAGTGTAGTAACACTGCTAACAACTTCCTGCTGACAGTGTAGTAACACTGCTAACAACTTCCTGCTGACAGTGTAGTAACACTGCTAACAAATTCCTGCTGACAGTGTAGTAACACTGCTAACAACTTCCTGCTGACAGTGTAGTAACACTGCTAACAACTTCCTGCTGACAGTGTAGTAACACTGCTAACAACTTCCTGCTGACAGTGTAGTAACACTGCTAACAACTTCCTGCTGACAGTGTAGTAACACTGCTAACAACTTCCTGCTGACAGTGTAGTAACACTGCTATCAACTTCCTGCTGACAGTGTAGTAACACTGCTGACAACTTCCTGCTGACAGTGTAGTAACACTGCTAACAACTTCAACCCTGAGAACAGTATTAGTGATGTTTTACATTAAACACAACTTTTATTACATTCACCATGACCTATTTAGAGAAGCGGTGAGAGTCGAACTGGGTCAAGTGGGGATGTGGAGACGCACGGACGGCGGCAATGTTTTACGGCGATCCTCTCTCCAACTACGTCCTCCACCTACGCCCTCCACGTATGCCCTACAACTACGCCTTCCACCTTTTTCCACACCCATTAATTAGGCTTCAAGGTGGAAAAAAATGATCTTTTGCTAGGTTTAAAGCCTATCGACTGCATGTGGCTTATTCACGATTACTTTAATCCCTAAGTTACATACCTGGAGTTTATCTGGAGTTTATCTGGAGAGAGTTCCGGGGGTCAACGCCCGCGCGGCCCGGTCTGTGACCAGGCCTCCTTAGGTCAGTGTCCCAGGATGCGACCCACACCAGTCGACTAACACCCAGGTACCCATTTTACTGATGGGAAACATAGACAACAGGTGGAAAGAAACACGTCCAATGTTTCTACTCTGGCTGGGAATCGAACCCAGGCCCTCACCGTGTGAAGCGAGAGCGTTAACCACCAGGCCCTCTTGGTATATATACACAGATATATACCTCTTGGTGTATATACATAGAAATATACCTCTCCACACTAAATACATATTTTAAAGTCCTCTCCCACACTAATATATATATATATATATATATATATATATATATATATATATATATATATATATATATATATATATATATATATTTACCAGGAGCTGTGACTCAACTCCTGCAACCACATATGAGTACACTGACACACACAGGGTAGTAACTCGTAACCAGGAAGCAGTGCCGGGGTTGGGAATGGGGGGGAGGGGATGCGACGTTGTAAGGTTTGATGTGAGGAAGATCAAGAGCCCACTAGTAGCATCAAGGTACCACCATAAAAATATCAACGGCAAAACAAGCTTGGATGCACCTGGCAACATCGCAACACACCGTCAACAATCAGTAAACAAGCCAATCATCAACCAAGCAACACCGCAACACACAAGCCAATCATCAACCAAGCAACATCGCAACACACAAGCCAATCATCAACCAAGCAACACCGCAACACACAAGCCAATCATCAAACAAGTAACACCGAAACACAAGCCAATCATCAGACAAGTAACACCGCAACACAAGCCAATCATCAGACAAGTAACACCGCAACACAAGCCAATCATCAGACAAGTAACACCGCAACACAAGCCAATCATCAGACAAGTAACACTGTTCCTTACTACAACCACAACAAAATTTCTATATATGGTAACCTAACTAGTGGGAAAAATTCCCATGTGCATTTTTGCAGGATTGAAAGGTATGGTAGGCGTGGCAACACGTCTAGTACCGGTGGTTAGGTTAATGTGGTTTAAAGCCTATCGACTGTACGACGGTTATGTAACCTGTTCACCACCGGTCAAGAATACTTTAAAACTTAAAACAGGGACTGAACTGTCAGTATAAATATACTGAGAGACATACACTTCTCAGTGTGCAAAACAAACAAGGGCGGAGTTGAATGATAGCTCTAGGCCTTTCGTGTTGCAATCAACATATCAGGAGCTTGCAATACTGCAGACAAGAGGAGGGTGTTGAAGCAAGTACGATCAGAGGGAACGTGTGTGTCTGCTTGAACTATCACAACATTCCTCTGATCGTATTTACTTCAACTTCACCATCTTTTCTGCAATATTATAAACTCCTGATGTGTTGATTGCAACAAGAAAGGCCTAGAGCTATCAATCAACTCCCACCGTGGTTTTGTATCTTGTAAAGCGGGTTCTCAATTTCTGCATTCTTCTCAGTGTATTTACTCTATGAAAAACCGTGAAGTAAAGTGTTCACAGTAGAGCTTACCCAGTAATGGCTTGATAAAGCTCTACACTGACACAAATATTGTCCCAGTGGAAGTTTGGGAGTGTGTCCTTGTCAACACAACATGATACTTGGTACTCGGCCACTGAGTATTATAACACACAAAACACAGCAGTTACCACCATACACTCAGGTAACACAACATGATACTTGGTACTCGGGCACTGAGTGTTATAACACACAAAACACAGCAGTTAACACCATACACTCTGGTCAACACAACACAATACCTCCCACATGAAACACGTTTTTAACAAGTCCGCCAACCACAACGGGGTGATGAAGAAGAGAGAAACGTTGCAGAACAAGCTTTAATGTTTCGCCCTGTGTAGAGCCTAATAATCAAGTCGCGTTAAAGCTCTACATTGAGCGAAACGTTGCCCCAAGAAACGTTTGTTGAGCAACATGTCTTGACTATTGCCAGCAGCAGGATATGTGGATCCCACAGGGAACGAACACAGGGAAGCAAGCCTCAGGTGATACCAGGAAAACAGAAGTATATAATTACCGCAGGAGTAAAGGCAAGCTTGACCACGGAGGCGGAGGTGGCATCAGCGGTGGCGGCAGCAGTGGCGGGGTGGAAGAGTGGCGGCGGGGTGCGTGTAGTGGCGGCCTGTGTCGATGGTGGTTCCAGCACCCACTCACCCACCCACTGAGGGAGTGGGAGGCACTAGTTAAACACCACTCACGGATCACTCACACACGAAGAGACACTCATCACCACTCACGTAGCACTCACCACACATGTGATGAGTGGCGATCATAGACAACATACACACACACACACACACACACACACACACACACACACACACACACACACACACACACACACACACACACACACACACACACACACACACCCTACCCCCGATACATTGAAACGAATAACTCACAATAAGAACAAAGAAAATGCATCCATATCATGTCACAGAAATGAAGTGACAAGAATATTAAGGTTATTCGACACTGATATTATGTATCATGACAACTTTTACAACAACAGAAGTCACACCAATGATGGCACTCTTTAAGGCACTCCCGTTAACAGTACTCTTGTGTTCTAGCGTCATCAAGAATACTGTTGTTCTAGCATCATAGGGAATACTGTTGTTCTAGCATCATAAAGAATACTGTTGTTCTAGCATCATAGGGAATACTGTTGTTCTAGCATCATAGAGAATACTGTTGTTCTAGCATCATAGGGAATACTGTTGTTCTAGCATCATAGAGAATACTGTTGTTCTAGCATCATAGGGAATACTGTTGTTCTAACATCATAGAGAATACTATTGTTCTAGCATCATAGGGAATACTGTTGTTCTAGCATCATAGAGAATACTGTTGTTCTAGCATCATAGGGAATACTGTTGTTCTAGCATCATAGGGAATACTGTTGTTCTAGCATCATAGGGAATACTGTTGTTCTAGCATCATAGGGAATACTGTTGTTCTAGCATCATAGAGAATACTGTTGTTCTAGCATCATAGGGAATACTGTTGTTCTAGCATCATCAAGAATACTGTTGTTCTAGCATCATAGGGAATACTGTTGTTCTAGCATCATAGGGAATACTGTTGTTCTAGCATCATAGGGAATACTGTTGTACTATTGTTTTAATATCATCAGGAGTACTATTGTTGCAGCATTATCAAGAATACAGTTGTAACATCAAGAATATTGTTGTAACATTAAGAATACTGTTGTTTTAACATCATCAAGGTGGATGAGATACACAAGCTAGAAAATATACAAATAATCACTGCGATGATAAGCTTAGTAAAACTATCTAAACTACTGGGAACGCCTCAGAGTACTCAGGAGCTACTACTCTCTCATGTGATAACACCTTCGCATTCAAATAGTCTTTTTTTAACATTTTTTTCAACGTTAGTTTTCAAACGTTCTCTAATACTTAGATTAGATGAGGATGGGTCAGGTTATATAGGGTAATAAAACAAATTTTAACCCCAAATTAGAAAATCAGAAAAAACACACCACGATACTTCTAGCAACCTGAAAGACGCTTTTTTTTTTGGGGGGGGGGGGTCAACGCCCCTCTCGGCCCGGTAACAGACCAGGCCTCCCAAGCTGTTACCGCCGGTCGCTCGCAGGTCAACGAACGAACCACAGCCAAGTTGGTTAAGCACTGATTTGAGGACTTTGTCAGCTTCCCTCATGGAGACAGCCAGAGGTTTGTTGGTAGTTTCCCGCATGCACGTTGAAGAATCGGGCACCTCTGACACTGTCAAGTTCTCTCATAGTGTATTCGTCGTGCCCCTTCACCCCTTTGCCCTTGCAACGAAGTGGTCGAGAAAAAATAAAATGAAAAAACGTTCAAATAACGTTTATCACTACTGATGGGAGAGTTTACTGTAGGTGAAAGCGTTCCAATAACATATACCTGGAGAAAATTGGAAGACTAAGCACCTGACCTATACACTGCCACAACATCAAGACTACGGTGATCTTCAACTCCAAGGCTGAGGGACTGATTACCTCATCTTTTGTATATAGCTCTACAGTCTTTATATTATGTCCTGATAGTGTATTGATAAAGCAACTGGATGGCGAAATGTCTACAAATAACGATACCCAGATGTTGGACATGTGTCGAATTCTTCATCTTGTCGGTACTGCATACCATTCATATACTACAATAATTAAACACTGGGTTCGAATAAACGATGGCTACTATATATCACTGAACAAACACACCACATATACAGGGTCTCGGCATAATAACTATGCACTTATAATTCAGTAAGTGCAGATAGCAAGTGCCTGGGATTGTGTCAATGTTTGGCGAGACTTTTGTATGTAACCAGATTAGATACAACACAAGTGGTAGTGATGAAGGCTGAGAGAGACGCAGGGCAGAGCAAGACCAAAGGATGGGGAGTTAGAGAGAGAGAGAGAGAGAGAGAGAGAGAGAGAGAGAGAGGGGGGGGGAGAATGCAGCGGAGGGCGGAACTAAGAAGTAATTGAGGGAGATTTGTCTCTTAACAATGACACATTTCTATGATGATCAGGGAGGGCAAAGCGTGGTAACTGCCTTACTCATATTCTCCAGCCCACCCTACCCCACCAACCCACCACCAGTACCAGAACCACCACCACCACCACCATTATCATCCCTCCCTCCCTCCCCACCCACTAACAACTCCAACCGGAATTACACAAAACGGCTCACAAGGAGCCCCACGGAAAATCAGTATGTTCACCTCACATAAAACATGAGAGAACGCTTATCTAGACGTGCATCAAGACCTCTCAATCATCGTATTTCCTACAACATGTCTTCAAATGAAGGCGGAGGCGTGAAAGATACTCAATTTGTACATAGTAGTTTCGCCGAGCCGTGATAAAATCAATTTTGATTGCATATTAATGTGACGTAGATTGTAGAGCCATGTTACTGGAGGCTGGAGTTCCAGGAAGCTAAGAGAGCATTATAACAACATAACTGCTGGCACCCTAACACCCACCACCATAACACATAATAAAACCAAACTTTAAACTACGTTTACCTCTAAAGTATACATCAATGCTTCGTCATACATTAAGCGAGATTGGAAGGGAATTTTTTTCACAGTTTAAACTTATGGTTACATACAATTTTATAATAAATAAAACCAGGAAATGTTCATATCTCAAAGAGGGGACAATTACCCACAGATTCGTGTTTTCAAGAGGAGCCTTGAGAGGTCCCTTCAGGCAGTACCTGCTCTGCCAGGTTGTGGCGCCGCCTAGGTGAGACTACCAGCAGATACTACCAACATAGTGAATAGCCATGCTATCAACCAGGAGTCCTGACCTGAGACAGCCCCAGGGACCAGAATCCTCCGGAAACATCAACAGATTCATGCATTACTCTGGGGTTTATCGTCATCCCCTTAGAGGTTCATGAGTGTCTGCATCCACTTAGGGACTGAATTACGAAATTAATGTAATGAGATTCATTTCCTCTAAGAAACTATTTTTCCTTACTATTCTAAATTATCTACAGTATATATATATATATATATATATATATATATATATATATATATATATATATATATATATATATATATATATCGTGAAGCATATATATTGCAGGAACAATAAAATCAGCGTTGGTATAAACAACAGAATATTTATGTTTGGATAATCATTGTTTTCATCATCAGATATTTAAAAGTAAATATAATTGTATTTAACACAATATGAAAAAAGTTAAAGTGATAAAATATAAAGACTGACAACACTGCTTAACTTTATTACCGACAAAGTCTGGCCTACACAACAGCTTCTTCAGTGGACTCAAGGTGACTATAACACTGGAGACAGTGTACGAGGACACATCACATGACTCAAGGTGACTATAACACTGGAGACAGTGTACGAGGACACATCACATGACTCAAGGTGACTATAACACTGGAGACAGTGTACGAGGACACATCACATGACTCAAGGTGACTATAACACTGGAGACAGTGTACGAGGACACATCACATACCAAGTGACGGACACTGAGACACATTCCTCACTACCTGCCTGCCTAGGAAACTCATCTCTCATCTGACCTGTGTTACAACACTCAACCTGTTTCTCATCATCACTAGTTTCTTCGTTATGAAAAATTTGTATATAATTTTTTTTAACGTACCGGCCGCCTCCCAACAAGGTAGAGCCGAGCAAAAAAAAAAAAAAAGAAGAAACACATTCACCATCATTCCTTCAATAGCTGTCTTACCAGAAGCATGGCGATATTACAGTTTCAATGACGACCTGAACTATAACATCTCCACCTCTCAGAGCGCAGGTACTCTAATTCCCATATCCAGGATACAAGTCCGGTTAATTATTCTGGCATTTAAATGGAACATTGTAGAAAAAAAATAGACGTGGCGGTAAGGTGTCTGTATCGTGTGGTGTACATGTGGTGTGTACTGGCATGTACTGTGTACGTATTGGCATGTACATTAAAAGACACCTGCATGGTGTGGTGTATGTGTGTGCGTGGCGGAATGTACACCGAGAGGCACGTGCCTGGTGTGGTGTACATGACATCCCCACAAGGATTCACACCCACAGCACCACCCACGTCCACGTCCACAACACCACGCCCTCCAACACACACACACACACACACACACACAAACACACACACACACACACACAGAGTCTCCTATTCTTTAACTTGCGACAAACGTTGCTCAAACCGTCATCGACGGTGTACAGAAGTCGGCAATGTAAAGAGCAGGGAGGGATGGCCCAGCTGCCCAGGATAGGCCGCAGGAGAATAGAGATCCTAGGCCTACATGATTTAAAAGTACGGGGAGTGTTAGCACACCTGGCTGCCCTTACGTCACATTACACACGCAGCTGGCATTTAAACCTCCCAGCTGGTCGTTCCAGCCTCTCCAAGTCGTTACACAATCTGGGATTGATTCATCTTCTATTGTCTTTTGTGTACAGTTTTTCAAGGCTTATGGGACTGATTACCTCGTCTTCTACTGTCTTCTCACATCTCTGTATGGAGCAGATAAAGCCAATGTTTGGCGAAATGTCTTCAAATAAAGACACCCTGTTGTTGCACATGTATCTATTGCTTCATTAAGCGCCACGTAAGTTCCTCTGTCTTCTAATAACATGTTCATTTTTCCACCATAATCTACCTTGTTCATAATTACTATCACATTTGTTTTATCTGTTTCGTAAGTTGAAGTCCAGGATCTTTACTTAATTCCTGGTATAACTTAACAAATGTTTGATGACAATTGTGTTGTAGAGGTTTGAGCTGCGCTAACTTTAGGACTAAAGAAGCCACTCGTGGCGAAAAGTTTCCTCTCGTAAGTGTCCTGAACTGTATATAAGTGTTTTTTCCACATGTACCTGGAGGGTGTTCCAGGGGTCAACGCCCCCCGCGGCCCAGTCCTTGACTAGGCTTCCTGGTGGATCAGGGCCTGATCAACCAGGCTGTCTGCCGACAGCACGTACTCCAACGTACGAGCCACAACCCGGCTGGTTACCTGGAGGTTATTCCGGGGATCAACGCCCCCGCGGCCCGGTCCATGACCAGGCCTCCCGATGGATCAGGGCCTGATCAACTAGGCTGTTACTGCTGGCCGCACGCAGTCCAACGTACGAGCCACAGCCCGGCTGATCCGGCACTGACTTTAGGTATCTGTCCAGCTCTCTCTTGAAGGCAGCCAGGGGTTTATTGGCAATTCCCCTAATGCTTGATGGGAGGCTGTTGAACAGTTTTGGGCCCCGGACACTTATGGTGTTTTCTCTTAGTGTACCAATGGCGCCCCTACTTTTTATTGGCGGCATTTTGCATCGCCTGCCCAGTCTTTTACTTTCGTAGGGAGTGATTTCTGTGTGCAGATTTGGGACCATTCCTTCCAAGATTTTCCAAGTGTAAATTATGATATATCTCTCCCTCCTGCGTTCCAACGAGTACAAGTCAAGTGCTTCCAAGCGTTCCCAGTAGTTAAGGTGCTTGACAGAACTTATACGTGCAGTAAAGGATCTCTGTACACTCTCTAGATCTGCGATTTCACCTGCTTTGAATGGAGATGTTAATGTACAGCAGTATTCCAGCCTAGAGAGAACAAGTGATTTGAAAAGGATCATCATGGGCTTGGTATCTCTCGTTTTGAAAGTTCTCATTATCCATCCTATCATTTTCTTTGCACGTGCGATCGTGGCACTGTTGTGATCCTTGAAAGTGAGATCCTCAGACATTACTACTCCCAGGTCCCTTACATTATTTTTCCGCTCTATTGTATGGCCGGAGTCATACCATTTTTCAGTGCGTCCAGTCTTGACACGCTGGATCTACAGCCAAAGAAACAAAAACGTTATTCCCTAATAAAACCATGACAAACAAAAATCAACTGCAAACCAATAACTTATTGCAAATTGAATTTCTCATCCATCAGAACAAAAAAAAATGACTTGGATACTAAGTCTTAACAAAGACACCTTCAATAACAATGACTCTCGTCTAATACTACTCTTAGTGTAATCAAAGGAGGTGGAAATCTCGTATTTGCTTATCTAAACTTCATCTTACGAGGCTTGATGGCGGTGACAACACCAGCCACACGTGAGCTGACACACGGTACACATGGCCACAATCTGGCCACACATACACTGTACACACACCACCAGATCTGGCCACCATAGATTTTTTATGATGTAGGGGGGCGAGGTCTACTTGTCTGAAATTCTAGCTAGGGCTCTACTACCTCCCTTCTACAAAGATGCTATCTATGTCTGCACTCTTTAAGAATTTCACCTAGATCTAGGTAGGCTCTTTCTCCAATCACACACACACACACACACACACACACACACACACACACACACACACACACACACACACACACACACACACACACAACCAGCGTTGGCCGCACAAACGATGTAGTCGTGTGGTTTAAAGAATAAAGTTATATTATCATTGCCACAAAATAGCGTAGACGACCTTGCATGTCGGCATGCAACCCGACTGTTGCTGTGTTGAGCCACATTACTTGTACACCAGCTGCTGTCACCACACCACTTGTATAATACCAGTTGTCACCACACAATCTGTACACCAGCTGCTGTAGCCACACTACCTGTATACCAGTTGCTGTCACCACACCACCTGTACACCTGCTGCCACCACGGGAAACAAAAACAAGACCAGAATACAATACAAACTCAAATCAATATCAAGTAAGTCCAATATAAGAGACCCGGGAGCGATAATGACAGATCTCACGTTAAAGGAGAACAATAATGTTATTATCGCAACTGCAAGAAAAATAATAGGCTGGATAACTAGAAATTTCAAAACAAAAGATGCCACGCCAGTGTCACTACTCAGGTCACTCGTTCTTTCTAGGATGAAGGATTGCTGTGTACTAACAGCTCCCCTCAAGGCGAACGAAAATGTAGATGCAGAACTGGAAAATGTGCAGAGAGCCTTCAGAGTTCGTATAAACTCCGCACCTAAATTACTGGGAGCGCCTGAAATCCTTAGAACTGTACTCCTTAGAAAGTAAGCGAGAAAGATACATTATAATCTACACCTGGAACATTCCGGAGGGACTGGTCCCAAACCTCCACACTGAAATTTCTATATATAAACAGAAGAGGCTTGGCAGACGGTGCAGGTTAAGTCCGGCGAATAACAAAGGAATGATGATTACACTGAGAGAGAACTCAGTAAGAATTCAAGGAGACATCTTGATGCTGCTGAAGTGCTCTTGATCCAGAAAACAGCAGCTCCCCTTCCCATCCTCGGACGAAATCTGATGACTTCCCATTCCCCGAGTACAGCGCTTCCAACATGAATATAATGTGTGTAAACTACAAGGTGGACCAACATACCTAGCCAGTATTACCACAAGAAGGAGAAGGAGCACGTGGCGATAGATGGAATATTTAGCAACCGATGGAGCACGTGGAGCTAGATGGAGCACGTGGCAATAGATGAGCACATGGAGAAAGATGGAGCATTTAGCAACCAATGGAGTGCGTGGAGATAGATGGAGCACGTGGATACAGACGGAACATGTAGCAATAGATGCAGCACGTGGCACTAGGTGTAGCACGTGGCTGGGGAGGCACGGGGCACGGGGCTCGGGGCACGAGCCACCAGTATAGAGTTACACACACAAGCTTTCGCACAAAAGACACCAAGATTTAAATCCCCGGAGCCGTCTTTTGAGGCAGTAACGGTCGTGGGTCCCAACACAATGAGGGTACCCACACACCACCACCCACCCCAACATTCCCTTCCTCCACACACCCCCATCCATCTTACCCCTACCCACCCCACCCCTCAGGAGCACCCCTGCTCACCCAGGTATTCAACACAGGGATACAGTAACGAACACACAGGTATAAGATACCTGTGTATATCAGACTGAGCTATCACCCAGCTGGTGGAAAGCGCTAAGCCTGCAGGGGTTATACCCCGCCCGCCTGGAGAATAATAATAATCTTTAGTTCTACAAGTACTTGTACAACGTATACAGGCCATGGCTGACATCAATGGCATACTACACTATAGAAAGCCCCTTGTTATACAGAGCATTTCGGGCAAATTAGGTTAATTTTGTTCTCAGGATGCGACCCACACCAGGTGACTAACACCCAGGTACCTACTTACTACTAAGTGAACAGGGACAGCAGGTGTCTTAAATACGGAAACCTGCCCAATGTTTCCACCCGTACTGGGAATTGAACCTCGGACCTCAGTGTGTGTGTGTGTGTGTGTGTGTGTGTGTGTGTGTGTGTGTGTGTGTGTGTGTGTGTGTGTGTGTGTGTCAACTGAGTGCGCTACCAACCGAGCTACGGGACACACTTGGAAGTACTCGGGTTGATGGAAGGAAGTGGAGGATAAATCAAATTCCCTGGATCAAGAGTCACTCACAGGATCAAGGTACTTCCCCCTGTGCATACTACAAGGAACTGAAGCTAGCGTCTTCCTCGGGTTAAACATAATTATCCTTCCCTACGGAGGCGCTATATATATATGCCTTACTGGTTTAACGCTCCCCCACCTCCGAATATAATTCCCTACGAGATAGCGGAGCTAAGATGAATGGCCTTAAAACACTAAGAGAAGAACCAGAAGGAGACATGATTATGATGTACAGGATACTCACAGGTATGACAAGAGACTGTTGGAGAGATGACCTTGGAATAGGAGGTGACACAAAAACAGGTGACCTAGGAAATGGGAGATGACCTTGGGACAGATGAATTAGAAGATGACCTAGGGACAGGATGTGACGTAGGGACAGACGGTGACCTAAGGACAGGTGACTTACTGACAAGATGACCTAGGAACAGGTGACCTTGAGACAGGTGACCTAGGGACGGGAAGTGACCTGGTATAACGAAGCAAACATGGAAAACTCATGCAAGTCACAGGACTGTCAAAAAGTAATTTTGCAGAGTGATGGTGGTCTGGAAGTGGAACGATCTGGATGAGGAAGTGCTGGAGGCACAACTCTAATAGTTATGGCAAGACCCATAAAGCCACCAATTGTGCAGGTGAAGGTTCCTGAGGCTAGACCAGCAACCCACACGAGAACCCTGCAACCACATATAGGTGCAGGATGCAACCACACATAGGTGCGTGATGCAACCACACAGGTTCATGATGCAGCCACACATAGGTGCATGATGCAACTGTACATAGGTTCATGATGCAACCATCCATAGGTGAGTGATGCAACCACACATAGGTGAGTGATGCAACCACACAGATGAGTGATGCAACCACACACAGGTGAGTGATGCAACCACACATAGGTGTGTGAAGCAACCACACACAGTTGCGTGATGCAACTACACATAGGTGCATGATGGTAATTATCAAACTAGCAATTTCACACAAGTACCAGTCACTGTCCTCACACTAGTAACTACCAGTCACTGTCCTCACACTAGTAACTACCAGTCACTGTCCTCACACTAGTAACTACCAATGTACTCATATTAGTAACTACCACTGTCCTCACACTAGTAATTACCCGTCACTGTCCTCACACTAATAACTACCAGTCACTGTCCTCACACCAGTAACTACCAGTCACTGTCCTCACACTAGTACTACCAGTCACTGTCCTCACACCAGTAACTACCAGTCACTGTCCTCACACCAGTAACTATCAGTCACTGTCCTCACACTAGTAACTACCAGCCACTGTCCTCACACCAGTAACTACCACTGTCCTCACACTAGTAACTACCAGTCACTGTCCTCACACCAGTAACTACCAGTCACTGTCCTCACACCAGTAACTACCAGTCACTGTCCTCACACTAGTAACTACCAGTCACTGTCCTCACACTAGTAACTACCAGTCACTGTCCTCACACTAACTACCAGTCACTGTCCTCACACAGGTAACCACCAGTCACTGTCCTTACACTAGTAACTACCAGTCACTGTCCTTACACTAGTAACTACCAGTCACTGTCCTCACACTAGTAACTACCAGTCACTGTCCTCACACTAACTACCAGTCACTGTCCTCACACAGGTAACCACCAGTCACTGTCCTTACACTAGTAACTACCAGTCACTGTCCTTACACTAGTAACTACCAGTCACTGTCGTCACACAGGTAACCACCAGTCACTGTCCTTAAACTGGTAACTACCAGTCACTGTCCTTACACTAGTAACTACCAGTCACTGTCCATACACAGGTAACCACCACTGTCCTTACACTAATAGCTACCAGTCACTGTCCTCACACTAGTAACTACCAGTCACTGTCCTCACACAGAACCACAAGTCACTGTCCTTGCACTAGTAACTGCCAGTCACTGTCCTTACACTAGTAACTACTAGTTACTGTCCTCACACAGGTAACCACCAGTCACTGTCCTCACACTAGTAACTACCAGTCACTGTCCTCACACAGAACCACAAGTCACTGTCCTTGCACTAGTAACTGCCAGTCACTGTCCTTACACTAGTAACTACTAGTTACTGTCCTCACACAGGTAACCACCAGTCACTGCCCTTACACTAGTAACTACCAGTCACTGTCCTCACACAGGTAAACACCAGTCTCTGTCCGTACAGTAGTAACTACCAGTCTCTGTCCGTACAGTAGTAACTACCACTGTCCTCACACTAGTAACTACCAGTCACTGTCCTCACACTAGTAACTACCAGTCACTGTCCTCACACTAGTAACTACCAGTCACTGTCCTCACACTAGTAACTACCAGTCACTGTCCTCACACCAGTAACTACCACTGTCCTCACACTAGTAACTACCAGTCACTGTCCTCACACTAGTAACTACCAGTCACTTTCCTCACACCAGTAACTACCAGTCACTGTCCTCACACTAGTAACTACCAGTCACTGTCCTCACACTAGTAGCTACCAGTCACTGTCCTCACACTAGTAACTACCAGTGACTGTCCTCACACTAGTAACTACCAGTCACTTTCCTCACACAGGTAACTACCAGTCACTGTCCTTACACTAGTAACTACCAGTCACCGTCCTCACACTATCAACTACCAGTCACTGTCCTCACACAGGTAACCACCAGTCACTGTCCTTACACTAGTAACTACCAGTCATTGTCTTTGCACTAGTAACTACCAGTCACTGTCCTTACACTAGTAACTACCAGTCACTGTCCACACACAGGTAACCACCAGTCACTGTCCTAACAATAGTAACTACCAGTCAGTGTCCTCACACAGGTAATCACCAGTCACTGTTCTTACAATAGTAACTACCAGTAACTGTCCTCACACTATTAACTACCAGTCACTGTCCTTACAATAGTAACTACCAGTCACTGTCCACACACAGGTAACCACCAGTCACTGTCCTTACAATAGTAACTACCAGTCACTGTCCTCACACTAGTAACTACCAGTCACCGTCCTCTCACTAGTAACTACCGGTCACTGTCCACACACCAGTAACTACCAGTCACTGTCCTCACACAGGTAAACACCAGTTACTGTCCTTACACTAGTAACCACTGCCCTTAAACTAGTAGCTACCAGTCACTGTCCTCACACTAGTAACTACCAGTCACTGTCCTTACACTAGTAACTACCAGTCACTGTCCTTACACTATTAACTACCAGTCACTGTTCTCACACAGGTAACTACCAGTCATTGTCCTCACACAAGTAACTAGCAGCCACTGTCCTCACACTAGTAATTACCAGTCACTGTACTCACACAGGTAACCACCAGTCACTGTCCTCACACTAGAAACTACCAGTCACTGTCCTCACACTAGTAACTACCAGTTACTGTCCTCACACTAGTAACTACCAGTCACTGTCCTCACACTAGTAACTACCAGTCACTGTCCTCACACTAGTAACTACCAGTCACTGTCCTCACACTAGTACTACCAGTCACTGTCCTCACACTAGTAACTACCAGTCACTGTCCTCACACTAGTAACTACCAGTCACTGTCCTCACACTAGTAACTACCAGTCACTGTCCTCACACTAGTAACCACCAGTCACTGTCCTCACACTAGTAACCACCAGTCACTGTCCTCACACTAGTAACTACCAGTCACTGTCCTCACACTAGTAACTACCACTGTCCTCACACTAGTAACTACCAGTCACTGTCCTCACACTAGTAACTACCAGTCACTGTCCTCACACTAGTAACTACCAGTCACTGTCCTCACACTAGTAACTAGCAGCCACTGTCCTCACACTAGTAACTACCAGTCACTGTCCTCACACTAGTAACCACCAGTCACTGTCCTCACACTAGTAACTACCAGTCACTGTCCTCACACAGGTAACATTAACAAAGGTGGTACCCAGTAGCACGAGCTTCTCTTCATTACATGTAGGGGGATGGGTTGGTGGCAGGGGCCGGGAGGTGCTGGAGGGTGGTGCAGTGGGGGTAGACTGTGGTAGGGGGTGGAAGCAGCAGGGGGAGAGGAGGTAGAGGGGCAGGTGGGCTGACAAGAGGAACTAGCAACTGCCTCTAGGGTTACCACACACACACACACACACACACACACACACACACACACACACACACACACACACACACACACACACACACACACACACAGCGACTCGACCCCTGCAACCACAAATAAGTACAATTAGGTAAGCGCACACACACACACACACACACATACCTCACCATCATACTAATACAGCCTCACTCTGATAACCTTCATTCTCACAGTGTGGTGGGACCTCACAGTGTGGGAACCTTGGTGTGGGTGTTAACATTATCCAGAGTGGGTAGGTAACATCTTGTGCAGCAGCAGCTGTGGGCACGTGCCACAAGGCTTACCCGCCTGCCTCAACCGCCGCCGCCATCACCACCATCCTTGCCAGCCGCTTGCTGCCTTTCAAAATTTAAATCCCCACTTGCCTTGACTTCTTCTTTCAAAGAATAGGCCACAATGAACCAAATCTTCCTACTGAAAAAAAAAATGATCATTCAATAATGCAACGCCAAAACTTCATCTTAAAGATGGCAGCACCGTGTCATCCTTTGCAGACGATACTAGGCTCTGCAGGAGACTGTCATCCATTGAGGACACGGTTAACCTCCAGGAAGATATAAACCAAGTTTTCCAATGGGCAATGGAAGGCAATATGATGTTCAACTAAGACAAATTCCAACTACTTCGTTGTGGAAAACTGGAGGAGATAATAATTAGAACTCATTATACTACAAACTCTAATCATACAATAAAGCAGAAAAGTAATGTGAAGGTCCTGGCAGTGGTAATGTCTTCAAGGATTCCAACAGTGTCACTATCTCGTCTGAGAAGAAAATGATTGGATGGATAATTGAGAACGTTCAAAACAAGAGATGCCAAGCCAATGATGATTCTTTTTAAATTACTTGTTCTCTCTAGTCTGGAATACTGCTGTACATTAACATCTCCATTCAATGCAGGTTAAATTGCAGTTCTAGAGAGTGTAAAGGGAACCTTTACTACACATATAAGTTCCGTCAAACACCTTAACTACTGGGAACGCTAGGAAGCACTAGACTTGTACTCGCTGGAGCGCAGGCGAGAGATACATCATAATCTACACTTGGAAAATCATAGAAGGAATGGTCCCTAATCTGCACACAGAAATCACACCCCACAAAAGCAAAAGACTGAGCAGGCGGTGTAAAATACCCCCAGTGAAAAGTAGGGGCGCCACTGGTACACTAAGAGAAACACAGTAAGTGCCCGGGGCCCAAGACTGTTCAACAGCCTCCCACCAGGCATAAGAGGAATTACCAATAGGTCCCTGGCTGTCTTCAAGAGGGAGCTGGACGGATACTTAAAGTCGGTGCCGGATCAGCCGGGCTGTGGTTCGTATGTTGGACTACGTGCAGCAAGCAGTAACGGCCTGGTTAATTAGGCCCTGATCCACCGGGAGGCCTGGTCGTGGACCGGGCCGCAGAGGCGTATTCCCGGAATACCCTCCAGGTAGGTAGGTAGGTAAGTAAAAAAAAGAGGAAGTACTAGACGTGAGCCTCTCCAGACATGAGAACAGTACTTTAGAGAAGGGTAGATGAGGAACATCCCCAGAGGCGAGAATAGTACATGTATTCTACATAAAAGTAGAGAGCGTACTCTGAACATTGAGAGGAGTACTAAGGGTTCAGTCACAGAGGTTAACCAGACAAGAGTATGGAAAGTGGATATTACGAGTATAAACTAATCTCAAAGAACTAATGAAGGTGATAAGGTGAAGCGTGCAGTGATGTGCTGCCCTCCAGCTTATTTTCTCAGAGCACAACACTCAGCAGCACCTGAACCAATACTTGGTCTAGCACTATCTCGGTATATAGCACTTAGACCTGAACCAGTACCTGGTCTAGCACTGTTTCAGGGTACAGCACTCAGCAGCACCTTAAGAATGTCTCAGGGTACAACGTTCAACACCCCGAGTACTAGCAGTACTCGGGGTGCCACATGACTAGTGAAGAAACACCACCTTGATCAGTGACATCCACAGTCATGATATTCAACACTAGAGTAACGGATGTAGGTGTGCTTATCACCACCGTTGCTGCAACTACGTCTACGTGATCAATTTTATCAAAATGTTTATACAATCAACACTTGCGCACGAGCCTTCTAGACGTGTTGACACGTCTGCTGGAAGACTTCCATCAGCCCCTGCTGGAAGACTTCCACTAGCCCCTGCTGGAAGACTTCCATCAGCCCCTGCTGGAAGACTTCCATCAGCCCCTGCTGGAAGACTTCCACCAGCCCCTGCTGGAAGACTTCCATCAGCCCCTGCTGGAAGACTTCCACTAGCCCCTGCTGGAAGACTGGTTGCTGTACTGTTATGGTCCCTCGCTGCCAAGTTGCGGTTAATGTCACTTTAAGAGGTTAAATCTGTCATTGCCACCGCTGTGTTGCCAGACACACCAGGGAACGAGTGGTGGGTAAGCCTCATATGTATTAAGGCTGCTTTAAACATGAATTATCGAATTATAATTATATATTATTATTATTATTAATGGTCATAGAGCGCCTAGAAGATTGAGAATAATCATATTCATTCCAAGGAAGAGGATAGCCCTTCACGGTCATCAAGACAGTTGCCCTGAAGAAACTTGCTTAAATATAAAACATCTAATGTACCCATGACCCTCAACCTCCATATACACACTTGACGCCTCTTCCAGAGAGACCTGGGGAGACCTGACTATGACGTACAAGACAGTGAAACTGATAAGGCAATAACTCCATGGCCTGGAGTTTTACGACTCACTTGCCATGGGTTCTAACCCCACCCGTACCGAGGTTTGTTTACTCCATCGTAGTTTTAAGAATAGGTATGAAGGGGCTCACCAAGTGACACATCACTAGTGACCATCGAAGAATCTTAAGAAGCAGTGCCAGGAGATGAGAACTATCTTCACGAAACTTACCGGATGAATTCAAGACGCATGACATTTATAATTCCTTCTCGTGGATGGACCCGGATAACCAGTCATTCCTCAGGCGCCGGGGAGAGCAGACATGAGCCACGAGGTCTTAAAAATTAAACTCACGTCACTGGGAAGAGCCAAGGGTCGGGAAGAGATGATTACAAGGATAGGATAGACTGCTGAGCGTGGGATACAACCAGAACAAGATCCACACATAGAAGCGCCAGTCGGCTCAACCACAAGAACTTTAGGAAGTACTTTACACACTAATAAGTAGATACAGATAAATGAGAGGATTAATATAAACTCTCTATGTAGATACAGAAGAAGAAATTTCACAGGCCAAAAGCCAAGGAACTAAGTAAAAGTTCTGCTCACTATGTGTAACTATGATATATACACAAATAACCCGCACATAGGAGAGGCTTACGAGGACGTTTCGATCCGACTTTGTAAATGGTCCAAGTTGGACTGAAACGTCATCGTACACTTCTCTGTCATATGTGCGGGTTATTTGTGAATTCTTCCAGTCACGGTATTGTGCCTTTTTATTCATTAACTATGATGTAAACATCATGTGATTACCAGAGTAGATGGGTAAGACACATGTGCAACCGTTGGGTATCTTTGTTCCTGAAACGTTTCGCCTACACAGCAGTCTTCTTCAGTCAAATATAAAGGTGACTAAATACGGAGACAGTAGAAGTAGTGGCGGGGTGAAGCTGATGTGATCAATCCATCAACCTTGAATTATTATTATAATCACAAAGAAGCGCTAACCCACAAGGGCTATACAGCCATCAACCTTGAAGTGGTAATTCTTGTGTCTTACTTGTCAAATCGTTGCCACTGTATACCATTTCTATAATTATGTTAAATTTCATGTAATCAGCGCTGCTGCGTTGCGACGGCCTATGCAGGCCTGCGGGATGCTAGCGGCAACAGCCTGGTAGACCAGGCAGTCAACATGCGAGTATCGCCCAAGGTCCGGCATGGGGATATAACCACCCTCGAACCTGGTTATAGGTGTACCACAGGTACCAGAACCTCCTTCGCGCCCACCCTACCATAGAATAATAATAATAATAATAATAATAATAATAATAATAATAATAAATTATTATATACAGCGAGAGGTGAATGTCTCTGAGTGTATATACACTGAGAACTCACTTTAATCCTTGTTTTTTTGGTGTTATTCTTAACTGGTGGTGAACAGGTGACATGGCCCTTCTTAGCAGATAGGCTTTAAACCCAACCAATAATAACGGCAAGCATTACGATGATAGCTGCTGGCAGTATAAAACCTACAGCTGGATACATATAATCGGTCACACTAGGTAGGCAAGGCTTACAGGCGGAAATAACGCTAACTGCTAACAAAACGTATACAGCAACAATCAAGATGATCAACGTGTTAGCGTCACAGCATCAGTGACCACTTACCATCCCGCTAACACTGACTCAACATTATTGACTCCTCATAATCATCTTCAAAAAAATTGTCTTCAAGAAATATTTGTCAGCTGAATCCCACTATATGTGGAAGTATACAGGGAGTGTACACAAGTAGGGTGAGTATGTCTCCATGTTGTATAACACTGTATGTGGAAGGTAAGACACATATGCAACAGTTAGGTATCTTTATTTCGAAACATATTGTTTCATACTATGGAACAATGCTCTTCTCCAGACTGAGGGACTGACCACCTCAAAACTTTAAGGGTGATGGACTGATTACATCGTCTTCAAGTATCTTCTGCTTCTATCAACTTTTCTGTACTCGACTGAAGAAGCCTACTGTGTAGGCGAAACGTTTCGAAATAAAGATACCTAACTGTTGCATATGTGTCTTACCTAACAACCTGTCGGTATTTTATACCATTTTATTGTTCACTGTATGTGGAAGGATACAAGTATATAAATTATGTCCCTCTGAGAAAGTTTCGAGACAACAATAAAATGAAAACAATAAAAGAAGAAAATAAGATTGGTAAACTACTTAAAACAGGGAAACAAGAGAAATAAAACTAGACGTCAATAAACCACTAAGATACAGCAGAAGCTAAAAGAATAATACTACGGGAAAAAATTACGAAAAGAACAAAATACATTCAGGATATTTGAGGAAAGAATTGCATGTGTAAAATGCAAATAATCAAACTTTTTGTATTAAGCATCTAATAAGAGGGTGAGGCCTACCCGGGCATAATACATAATACAGTGAAGGTCCCAACCCACAGTCGGAGTCACTGCTTACATGACTGTACTGAAGCCTTTCATTAAAAAGCTTCGTCCATGACTGGAATTATACAGTTTCACTGCACTGTGTCTGTCTCGTACTGTCTTTTGCTCACAACACTTGTTTATTCAGTATGAATCCCAGTTTAGGGCAGATTGAGAGTAGAAGACCCAGCGAAGTCATTTATCCTAAGCTGGACCCACCCTACTAGTTTGTTATACATCTGATATGATGAGCACGAGTCTTATTTCCAGTCAAACAACTAACACCAAGCTGTATAAATGCATAAACTCAAAACCGCACTAGCATGGGTGAAACGTTTATGTTGTAGAGACTTGAGGAAGATTGCCAGTGGTACTGAAGACTGCGACTTAGACCCCGCTGTGCAACAGAGGCAGCAGAGTGATGATAACAAGTGTACACCATTAACATCACACATCATAAAAGTCCTGAAGGATGCCAAAACGTCTATTTACTAGTTTCCTGGGAAGGCGAAAGGTATACAACCAAAGTTAACATGGATGTAAAGTCGAATGATCGTGACTCTCGTGAAGCTTGCACACTATGACAATCACAAAGATTTAAATAAATCAAAATGTAGATCCAATTTAGGCAACAACAAAAATGAGCACAGTGACAACTTCAGCCCCACAAGGTATAGTCCAGCATCTTGACTCACTATTACTCACAGCGCTGTATAACCCTACGGGTTTAGCGCTTCCCCTTGATTATAATAATAATATCACTCACAGCAGAGAGGGTAAATAACAGCTTCATTTCATGATGATCAAGACACATGTACAACAGTTGGGTATCTTTATGGTTGAAACGTTTCGCCTACACAGTAGACTTCTTCAGTCAAGTACACAGGCAGTAGGTGAAGTAGTGAAATGAAGATGATATAATCACTGATTATATCACCAACCTTGGTTGATGGACTGATACCAGAAGCTACCTCAGTATAAGACATTGAAAAAAGCTACCATATCGTGTATATCTTCCAAACTAACATGATCAGAGGTGAACAATTCTACCTGCTACAATATCAGAAAAACAAACTCAAACACATCTTAGACATAAAATATATTCAGAACTAATTCTAGAAAGGAAGGACCAGACAAGAGATCTAAAAACGGCAATGTTAAAAGACTTAAATTTTAGAAAACACGGCAGAATAAATGCAGCCAAGAAAATTTTGATAGCGAGAGACGCCACATTAACTATGGCGTGTTTCAAACCATTTGTGCACTCTCATTTAGAATACGATTTCGCCCTTACATCTCTCTTAAACAGGTAAAATATTCAGGCTAGCTAGAAAATAATAAACAGATATTATTAACTACTCCAAAAAGATATAAACCAAGTTTTCCAATGGGCAACGGAGAACAATATGATGTTCAATGAAGACAAATTCCAACTACTCCGTTATGGAAAACTGAAGGAAATAATAACTAGAACTGAATATACTACAAAGTCTAATCACACAATAGAGCGGAAAAGTAATGTGAAGGACCTGGGAGCGGTAATGTCTGAGGATTTCGCCTTCAATGTCATTATCACATCTGCGATCAAACTGATAGGATGGATAATGAGAACATTCAAGACAAGAGATGCTAAGCCAATGATGATCCTTTTTAAATTACTTGTTCTCTCTAGGCTGGAATACTGCTGTACGTTAACATCCCCATTTAAGGCAGATGAAACTGCAGATTTAGAGAATGTACAGAGAACCTTTACTGCACATGTAAGTTCCATCAAACACCTTAACTACTGAGAACGCCTGGAAGCACTTGACCTGTACTCACTGGAGCGCAGGCGAGAGAGATATATCATAATCTACACCTGGAAAATTCTGGAGGGACTGGTTCCTAATCTGCAAACAAAAATCACTCCCAACGAAAGTAAAAGAATTGGCAGGCGATGCAACATACCCCCAGTGAAAAGTACGGACGCCATTGGTACACTAAGAGAAAACACAATAAGTGTCCGGGGCCCAAGACTGCTCAACAGCCTCCCACCAACCATAAGGGGAATTACCAATAGACCCCTGGTTGCCTTCAAGAGGGAGCTGGACAGATACCTAAAGTCGGTGCCAGATCAACCGGGCTGTGGTTCGTACGTTGGACTATGAGCCGCCAGCAGTAACAGCCTCGTTCATCAGGCTCTGATTCATCAGGAGGCCTGGTCAAGGACCGGGCCGCGGGGACGTTGATCCCCGGAATGCCCTCCAGGTAGACTCCAGGTAGGTACTTGACATGTACCTAAATATTCCACTCTCCCTACCACCCCATCTTTTAGTATTTTTTTTTATCAATAGGAATATTTTATTACATAATATGGTACAGAAGATTTAAGAGATACATTGTTGATATAAAGGTGGCATATACGGTACATGTTGTTACGTGTGTATCACCGATTATAAGGCGAAAATCTCATCCAGCTCCTCAGAGCTGGGGCGTGTGCCCAAAATACAGCAGGCATTACCCCTTTGAGACAGCCGCACTGAGCCGCTGGAACAGAAAACTAGCTGCCCTGGGATCCCTAGTTACCCTGATGAGTCTTTTTCCCAGCTCCTTAAGGAATTTAGATGCATTCTTTCTCTATGAGCCAAGGGTCTCTGAGCCTATGGGAACAAACATATAATGGTGGGCAAGTTCTCCGTATTTTCTAGACTTTTGGGACTCCCTGAAGCTGGCAGCTGCCCCTCCTTACTCCCTGGTGTATTGGAGATAGGTATCAGCCAAGGTAGATGCACATGTATAGTCCCACACCACCTGCTTCCCGTCTGTCCAGGCTTGAAGGGTGATACTATCTGGACGCTTCTGGCTGCCATCAGATCTGCATAGCTGGGGTGACTCCCTTACTGCTGGGCATCCGGCTGTTGTGAGGCTCCTCTTGATAATGTTATTAACCTCCTCATGTCGAACCCGTGTTGTTTTAGCCCGCGTCATAGCAAGCGAAAAATTCACAACGCTCTAAACCACCGGACCATTATATATATATATATATATATATATATATATATATATATATATATATATATATATATATATATATATATATATATATATATATATTTATAATCACAGAGAAAAGCAGTATTATTCCATGCACTGTTGTAATATCTCACATTATCAAGAAACAGCTGTTCCTTGATAATGTAAGTAATCACAAAATGTGCTTGGAAGAATGCTAGTTTTCACTGTAGTTAGGTTACATATGAAGATATCACGTGTTTCCTAGGATCGTACACACACACATATATATATTTGTGTGTGTGGGCGTGTATCTTTTTTTTCACATAATGTGGCACACAATTTTTTGCACCAAAATTAACTTAGCAACCTCACCTAACTTCTAAAATTAACGTACTATAATTTAGGTTAATCCTACCTGGTTGATCAGGCTCTGATCCACCAGGAGGCCTGGTCGCAGACCGGGCCGCGGGGGCGTTGACCCCCGGAACTCTCTCCAGGTAAACTCCAGGTGTCCAGCTTAGCTCAGATCAGCCTAAACTTCAGGTAACATTATTTAACATCAAATAAACAGAACAATTTTTCGATGTTCAGACTCATTTTCGCAGAGATTTTACAACAATGATCATAGAGCGAACCTGTTTGGTGTAGTGAGTGCTGTTTTATAGTGCAAGATCGCCAACTCTGGTTAAAAAAACACGAAATAGTCAGTGATGCGGCTGACAGCGCTCGCCTGGCGCCCCGCTTGTGTACAAAGCTCTCTCTAATATTTTAGTGGGAAACCAATTTCCACTTTAAAATGTTGGAATGTAATATTGGAAAACATAAATGTCTACGATGCCTCGTGTCTCTTCACCAGATGTCAACAACCTACATTTTGTGACGCTTCCCATCTTTCGCTAGCCCCTCGCTACGCCACTCTTCTAAAGTCAGGTACAAAACAAAAATACTAAATCTTCTCTGGACAAATCACAATGAGTAAAAACCACACTAAGTCTGATTGTGCAGATTAGTCATGTGTGTGTGACCTCTGGTCCTTAGGCAAATAGATAAATTAAAACCTAACAAATCCCCAGGCCCTGATGAACTGTATGCAAGGGTTCTAAAGGAATGTAAAGAGGAGCTTAGCACACCTTTGGCTAATCTTTTCAACATATCACTACAAACTGGCATGGTGCCAGATAAGTGGAAAATGGCAAATGTGATACCTATTTTCAAAACAGGTGACAGGTCCTTAGCTTCGAACTATAGACCAATAAGCCTAACCTCCATAGTGGGAAAATTTATGGAATCAATAATTGCCGAGGCAGTTCGTAGCCACCTTGAAAAGCATAAATTAATCAACGAATCTCAGCATGGTTTTACAAAGGGACGTTCCTGCCTTACGAATTTATTAACTTTTTTCACTAAGGTATTTGAGGAGGTAGATCATGGTAACGAATATGATATTGTGTATATGGACTTCAGTAAGGCTTTTGACAGGGTCCCACATCAGAGACTATTGAGGAAAATTAAAGCACATGGAATAGGAGGAGAAATTTTTTCCTGGATAGAGGCATGGTTGACAAAGAGGCAGCAGAGAGTTTGCATAAATGGGGAGAAATCAGAGTGGGGAAGCGTCACGAGCGGTGTTCCACAGGGGTCAGTGTTGGGCCCCCTGCTGTTCACAATCTACATAAACGACATAGATGAGGGCATAAAGAGCGACATCGGCAAGTTTGCCGATGACACCAAAATAGGCCGTCGAATTCATTCTGACGAGGACATTCGAGCACTCCAGGAAGATTTGAATAGACTGATGCAGTGGTCGGAGAAGTGGCAGATGCAGTTTAATATAGACAAATGCAAAGTTCTAAATGTTGGACAGGACAATAACCATGCCACATATAAACTAAATAATGTAGATCTTAATATTACGGATTGCGAAAAAGATTTAGGAGTTCTGGTTAGCAGTAATCTGAAACCAAGACAACAGTGCATAAGTGTTCGCAATAAAGCTAATAGAATCCTTGGCTTCATATCAAGAAGCATAAATAATAGGAGTCCTCAGGTTGTTCTTCAACTCTATACATCCTTGGTTAGGCCTCATTTAGATTATGCTGCACAGTTTTGGTCACCGTATTACAGAATGGATATAAATTCTCTGGAAAATGTACAAAGGAGGATGACAAAGATGATCCCATGTATCAGAAACCTTCCCTATGAGGATAGACTAAGGGCCCTGAAACTGCACTCTCTAGAAAGACGTAGAATTAGGGGGGATATGATTGAGGTTTATAAGTGGAAGACAGGAATAAATAAAGGGGATGTAAATAGTGTGCTGAAAATATCTAGCCTAGACAGGACTCGCAGCAATGGTTTTAAGTTGGAAAAATTCAGATTCAGGAGGGATATAGGAAAGTACTGGTTTGGTAATAGAGTTGTGGATGAGTGGAACAAACTCCCAAGTACCGTTATAGAGGCCAGAACGTTGTGTAGCTTTAAAAATAGGTTGGATAAATACATGAGTAGATGTGGGTGGGTGTGAGTTAGACCTGATAGCTTGTGCTAACAGGTCGGTTGCCGTGTTCCTCCCTTAAGTCAATGTGACCTGACCTGACTAGGTTGGGTGCATTGGCTTAAGCCGGTAGGGACTTGGACCTGCCTCGCATGGGCCAGTAGGCCTTCTGCAGTGTTCCTTCGTTCTTATGTTCTTATGTTCTAGAACATGTAGTACAGAAGGGGTGGACGACCCCACCAATACTAGTGGCACCAGTCTGGGTTAAGGACACCAAAAAGGCTAACTGAAACTGTGGATCTCAAACCATCCAGCTGGTAAGTCCCTACTCTGGATTTTTTTCATCTATGGGTGAGGGTGCAAGATATCTAAAGAAAAGAGTGCACCTCTTAGCTGTAAGTGTACTTATAGTCTGGTGACTTCTAAATAGTTCATTTTTTTGCGACTGGAACACGTCTGGACAAGACTCCGCCAAAATAATATTTGTATGTGCGACAAAATGGAAGCTGTTAGGTAAAAGGACACAAGTGCAACTAATGTGACATTTTATTGCAGCAAAGTTTCTCTCTCCAGGAGCTTTGTCAAGCCGGCCTAACAAAGCTGAAGAGCGAAACGTTGTCACAATAAAATGTCACATTAGTTGCACGTGTGTCCTTTTACCTAACATATTGTCGGTAATTCTACCAACATTATTACAAACATATTCTGTATGGCCTATATGATCAGAACTGTGCAGGATCCCCCAAAAAATGTCAGACATAATAAAGTTAGAGAGATTATCAGTAAGTCTTGTCAGAGTCAAGCCAGAGCCTCCATTCCTAGTGTCCACACTGTATGTTGTACAACAAGGTGCTGCTGCTACACCACTTCCTGATCTTTAATTAATGATGATACATTTGCCAGTGTGGAGTCCCTAACAAAACTGCACTAATAATTATTTCGTTACATTAAATTCGGACGGTAAACGAAAATGCTAAACAACTTCGAGACACAACATAAGATTTTCCCGCTAAAGCCCTTATATTCTTTTATCAAAACACACACACACACACACACACACCCCCACACACACCCCCACACACACCCCCACACACACACACACACACACACACACACACACACACACACACATGGAACCAGATTTAGTTAAAATGGCGTCTGTAAATGATAAAGCATCAAAGATCAGGGAAAAACTCACTGTCATACGAGTGGGAGTGTTCACTCAGACGTGGGAGCAACATGGGAGCAGGAATGTTCACCCAGACGTGGGAGCAACATGGGAGCAGGAGTGTTTACACAGACGTGGGAGCAACATGGGAGCACGGGTGTTTACGTAGACGTGGGAGCAGGGGTGTTTACACAGACGTGGGAGCAACATGGGAGCAGGAGTGTTTACACAGACGTGGGAGCAACATGGGAGAAGGGGTGTTTGCGCAGACATGGGAGTGGGAGTGTTGACGTAGACGTGGGAGTGTTTACGCAGACATGGGAGCAACATGGGAGCAGGGGTGTTTACGTAGACGTGGGAGCAGGGGTGTTTACACAGACGTGGGAGCAACATGGGAGCAGGAGTGTTTACACAGACGTGGGAGCAACATGGGAGCAGGAGTGTTTACACAGACGTGGGAGCAACATGGGAGCAGGGGTGTTTCCACAGACATGGGAGTGGGAGTGTTGACGCAGACGTGGGAGTGTTTACGCAGACATGGGAGTGTTGAGAGAGACGTGAGAGCCCTGCCCACCACTCTCCCACACCCACACTTCTACCGGAAAAAGGAAAGTAACAGAAGTAAACAATGAGGATATGTTTGTAACCATGACGTCCACGCTAGGTACTAGAGACGGCTACCTACATCCTGTGTTGCTCAACCTCTCTCTCTCTCACACACACACACACACACACACACACACAGAGAGCTCACGCAGCCAGCATCAAAGAGTCAAATGATGGCTCCTGGCACACAATCGAATGATCCAGCATCGATCATGGGGCGGGCGGAGAAGCTGGGCATGTTATCCTTGTCTTTTACCCATGTTCGCTTAGTAAAAAGCTACCTGGGTGCTGTGGGTGACATCCTGGGCGCTATAAATAAGCCAGATTGAGCGGCTTTCCTAGGTTATCCTGGGTTACTGCACACTCATACATGACACTGTTGAGGAGGACACTAAACTTCTCTTGGCAACAGAGGCAGCTTTTTTGAAACACTCTTTGGTTCTCCAGATGAACGTATGATAGTCATCACAGCAGTGTGACACCATCATCACAGCATTGTGACACAGTCATCACAGCAGTGTGACACAGTCATCAAAGCAGTATGACACCGTCATCATAGCAGTGTGACAGCCATCACAGTAATGTGACACCGTCATCACAGCAGTGTGACACAGTCATCACAGCAGTGTGACACAGTCATCACAGTAGTGTGACACCGTCATCACAGCAGTGTGACAGTTATCAAAGCAGTGTGACACAGTTATCACAGCAGTGTGACACAGTCATCACAGCAGTGTGACACAGTCATCACAGCAGTGTGGCAGTCATCACAGCAGTGTGATACAGTCATCATAGCAATGTGACACAGTCATCACGGCAATGTGAGACAGTCATCACAACAGTGTGACACAATCACAACAGTGTGACACAGTCATCACAAGTGTGGCACAGTCATCACAGCAGTGTGACAGCCATCACAGCAGTGCGACACAGCCATTACAACAGTGTGACAGTCATCACAACAGTGTGACACAGCCATCACAGCAGTGTGACACAATCATCACAACAGTGTGACACAGTCATCACAAGTGTGACACAGTCATCACAACAGTGTGACACAGTCATCACAACAGTGTGACACAGTCATCACAGCAGTTATCACAGAAGTGTGTGATACAGTCACCACAGCAGCATGATCACAGCGCGTGTGTTGAGACACAGTGATCACAGGAGCGGCAAGACAGTGATCACATGAGTGTGAGAGGCGGCAAGAGAGTGATCACATGAGTATGAGAGGGGGCAAGAGAGTGATCACATGAGTGTGAGAGAGGCACGAAAGTGATCACATGAGTGTGAGAGGGGGCAAGAGAGTGATCACACTAATGTGAGAGGCAAGAGAGTGATCACATGAGTGAGAGAGAAGCAAGAGAGTGCAAAACGTGCAGTAAAGACTGACCTGGTCCTCTGAGTACTGGAGGTGTGAGGCCATGCTGGTGTTGAGGTGGTGGGGGGAAGGTTCCGTCCAGTCTAGTACCATCTCCGACCACCACTCACTACTCTATCATCACGCTCCTTACACTACTACTACTACCATCCACACGACACACTAATAATTGTCTAGACTTCACTGTAGGTACATTAAGTTCACTGTAGGTGCATTAAGTTCACTGTAGGTGCATTAAGTTCACTGTAGGTGCACTATGTTCACTGGTGTTAGAAGCAAGGGTCGCGGGTTGGTAGCTAGGTGGTGTGGAGTGGAGCAGCGCCTGCGTACCACAACAACAGTTCCCAGGGACTAACACTATCACCTCCCTCACACACCGTGTTCCCACCCTGTCTTATCCTCCACGCCCCGCCCCATCACTGTCTCGCCCCGCCCACAGTGCCAAAGCTCCATGCTAAGTGGTCAACCCTAGTCGCCCCGCCCTCGGTCACGCCTCACCCGCGTGGGTTGGTAACTGGCCGCCAACCAATAGCAGCCTCCAGTGGCCTGTGACTCCGCCCCACGACACCGCAGGGTGACCGCTTGCCACCGCTACTGTAAGATCCACTGAAAGCTGTTAGCTGACTCCGGCTAAAATATTTTTATGAAGCACAATTATATCTTCCCTTATGACAGCAACTTTACTAGCTCTAGGATAGTCATGCCGGCCGCCAGCAGAGATAGTCAGACACTACTGGAGAGATCACCAGGAAAGCCAGACCCCCCATGTAGGGATCAGCCTCTAGCAAAACTCACGAAATCGCTCACAAAATTACAGACTCACATAACCGAGGCAATGCTCAAGGCTAGAAATGCTCCGCGTGTGTGGAGGGAGGAGGGGGGTGTTGAACACCACCACCTGGTGTATAGAGGGAGGGGGTGTTGAACACCACCTGGTATATGGAGGGAGGGGGTGTTGAACACCACCTGGTGTGTGGAGGGAGGGGGTGTTGAACACCACCTGGTGTGTGGAGGGAGGGGGTGTTGAACACCACCTGGTGTGTGGAGGGAGGGGGTGTTGAACACCACCTGGTGTGTGAGGGAGGGGGTGTTGAACACCACTACCTGATGTGTGGAGGGAGGGGGTGTTGAACACCACCTGGTATATGGAGGGAGGGGGTGTTGAACACCACCTGGTGTGTGGAGGGAGGGGGTGTTGAACACCACCTGGTGTGTGGAGGGAGGGGGTGTTGAACACCACCTGGTGTGTGGAGGGAGGGGGTGTTGAACACCACCACCTGGTGTGTGAGGGAGGGGGTGTTGAACACCACCTGGTGTGTGAGGGAGGGGGTGTTGAACACCACTACCTGGTGTGTGGAGGGAGGGGGTGTTGAACACCACCACCTGGTGTATAGTGGGAGGGGGTGTTGAACACCACCTGGTGTGTGAGGGAGGGGGTGTTGAACACCACTACCTGGTGTGTGGAGGGAGGTGGTGTTGAACACCACCACCTGGTGTGTGGAGGGAGGGGGTGTTGAACACCACCTGGTGTGTGAGGGAGATGGTGTTGAACACCACTACCTGATGTGTGGAGGGAGGGGGTGTTGAACACCACCACCTGGTGTGTGGAGGGAGGGGGTGTTGAACACCACCTGGTGTGTGGAGGGAGGGGGGTGTTGAACACCACCACCTGGTGTGTGGAGGGAGGGGGTGTTGAACACCACCTGGTGTGTGGAGGGAGGGGGGTGTTGAACACCACCACCTGGTGTGTGGAGGGAGGGGGGTGTTGATACACCACCACCTTGTGTGTGGAGGGAGGGGGTGTTGAACACCACCTGGTGTGTGGAGGAAGGGGGGTGTTGAACACCACCTGGGGGGTGTTGAACACCACCACCTGGTGTGTGGAGGGAGGGGGTGTTGAACACCACCACCTGGTGTGTGGAGGGAGGGGGTATTGAACACCACCTGGTGTGTGGAGGGAGGGGGGGTGTTGAACACCACCACCTGGGGGGTGTTGAACACCACCACCTGGTGTGTGGAGGGAGGGGGGTGTTGATACACCACCACCTGGTGTGTGGAGGGAGGGGGGTGTTGATACACCACCACCTGGTGTGTGGAGGGAGGGGGGTGTTGAACACCACCACCTGGTGTGTGGAGGGAGGGGGGTGTTGATACACCACCACCTTGTGTGTGGAGGGAGGGGGGTGTTGATACACCACCACCTTGTGTGTGGAGGGAGGGGGTGTTGATACACCACCACCTTGTGTGTGGAGGGAGGGGGTGTTGAACACCACCTGGTGTGTGGAGGGAGGGGGGTGTTGAACACCACCTGGGGGTGTTGAACACCACCACCTGGGGGGTGTTGAACACCACCACCTGGTGTGTGGAGGGAGGGGGGTGTTGATACACCACCACCTGGTGTGTGGAGGGAGGGGGGTGTTGATACACCACCACCTTGTGTGTGGAGGGAGGGGGGTGTTGAACACCACCACCTGGTGTGTGGAGGGAGGGGGGTGTTGATACACCACCACCTTGTGTGTGGAGGGAGGGGGGTGTTGATACACCACCACCTTGTGTGTGGAGGGAGGGGGTGTTGATACACCACCACCTTGTGTGTGGAGGGAGGGGGTGTTGAACACCACCTGGTGTGTGGAGGGAGGGGGGTGTTGAACACCACCTGGGGGTGTTGAACACCACCACCTGGGGGGTGTTGAACACCACCACCTGGTGTGTGAAGGGAGGGGGTGTTGAACACCACCACCTGGTGTGTGGAGGGAGGGGGTATTGAACACCACCTGGTGTGTGGAGGGAGGGGGGTGTTGAACACCACCACCTGGTGTGTGGAGGGAGGGGGGTGTTGATACACCACCACCTGGTGTGTGGAGGGAGGGGGGTGTTGATACACCACCACCTGGTGTGTGGAGGGAGGGGGGTGTTGAACACCACCACCTGGTGTGTGGAGGTAGGGGGTGTTGATACACCACCACCTGGTGTGTGGAGGGAGGGGGGTGTTGATACACCACCACCTGGTGTGTGGAGGGAGGGGGGTGTTGAACACCACCCCCTGGTGTGTGGAGGGCGGGGGGTGTTGATACACCACCACCTGGTGTGTGGAGGGAGGGGGGTATTGAACACCACCCCCTTGTGTGTGGAGGGAGGGGGGTGTTGATACACCACCACCTTGTGTGTGGAGGGAGGGGGTGTTGATACACCACCACCTTGTGTGTGGAGGGAGGGGGGTGTTGATACACCACCACCTGGTGTGTGGAGGGAGGGGGGTGTTGATACACCACCACCTGGTGTGTGGAGGGAAGGGGGTGTTGATACACCACCACCTGGTGTGTGGAGGGAGGGGGGTGTTGATACACCACCACCTGGTGTGTGGAGGGAAGGGGGTGTTGATACACCACCACCTGGTGTGTGGAGGGAGGGGGGTGTTGATACACCACCACCTGGTGTGTGGAGGTAGGGGGGTGTTGATACACCACCACCTGGTGTGTGGAGGGAAGGGGGTGTTGAACACCACCACCTGGTGTGTGGAGGGAGGGGGGTGTTGATACACCACCACCTGGTGTGTGGAGGGAGGGGGGTGTTGATACACCACCACCTGGTGTGTGGAGGGAAGGGGGTGTTGATACACCACCACCTGGTGTGTGGAGGGAGGGGGGTGTTGATACACCACCACCTGGTGTGTGGAGGGAAGGGGGTGTTGATACACCACCACCTGGTGTATGAAGAAGTGAACCTGGTACTGTACAGGTAACTACCTTGTTACGTGAGTGTGGAGTAACTTAGCTTCAGTTTTGACCTTTATTGCTACATCAGTAGTAACGTGTGATGGATGGCACTCAGCGGGTCCCGTAGATTTCACCTGTTAGATATAGCGTGAAAACAAGTTTAAGTCTTGTCGATTCATCTCTCTTCTAAGTCTTGTTTCCTCTTAACTCAAATATTAATACACCGTTAATTCCTCCAGTTTTGGTCTCCATGTTTCCAGTATCCCTGAGGGGCCCCAGTTCTTCCAGTCAATATTCTTATGACTGAAATCTTCTAGTATCCGTAGTTTAGGTTATAATGGCCCTGCTCTCTCTACTGATGCTTCCAATACAGTACATGAATCACTGCCCCGTTCTTGTCATTATAATCCTCACTTGATGTTCTAATGTTTGGTGGGGATGGCGAGGAGAAGAGAGTATATACTACTGCCCCTCCTTACCCTTGTCTCTTCAAACATTACTTTACCTGCTATACAGTCTTTTAAATCCTAGTAGTTTCTCATCAATGCTACGCCTCTTCCTACTTCACTTTATATTTAATTCATGAAGAACAAGCCACACAGGGATTGAAATATCCATTCTAAAGATTTCCACCACCATCGTCTGTTTGTGATTGTCTGCATCTTTACCACACCTCTGGAAATACTTAATACTTTTCTGAGTTTCGTTTCCATGAAGGCTATGATATCAGGGTTTTCCTTTTCTTACTCTTTCTTTCAGAGCTTCACTTCTCTGGTGACTCTATTAGCTTTAAAACAATACCCTACCAGTCTTCTATTTCTCACTGTTTGTCACGCAATGTTTTCTGTTTCACTTCGGGAGACAGCAGCGAGGATTCCCCATAAAGTTTTGTCGGGTTAAGTGGGAAAAATAGGAGAGGGAAGTAGAGGGAGGTGGGAGTGGTACATAGAGAGGGTGGGTCATAAGATGAGAGGGAAGATGTGGGACCGTAAGAAGTTGATAGAGGGATGGAGCATATGAGGTGAGACAAGGTAGTTGGGAGCAGGGGATGTCAACAGCTCATTGTAGGAGAGGATCAAGAGGGGAAGAGAGAGATTGGTGTAATGCTGGGGAAAGAAAGGAACATTACTGGAGCAGGGTGGGGTTGGGGACAGCGGAGGAAGGTTGATGGAGAGCGATCAAGGGGAAAGGTAGAGTGGTAATGAGTGGGAAGTGGAAAGGGAGGTTTGTAGCATATGTGAAATGGATAGAAATGGGAATGTATTCTGCAGAGTGGTGAAGGGTGAAAAAGATTAAGAGAGGGAGAGGATCAAGAGAGGGGAAGGGGTGGTCACGGCTACCTGTTCCCTCTAGGTATCCTCCACGACTCCTAACCCTTGTCGAGTTACTCCCATGATAGGTGCTTTCTTCCTCATTAATTTACACTGCTGCTTCCTTTACCTCTCTCATTTCTCTTTTGTTGTATCTCCACACCCATGGTGATGGGAAGGTCTCTCCCAACCCAAGAGTGATGGGAGCAGTTTTCCCACACCTTGGGTAATATGAGTGTCTCTCCCACAGCTTAGTAAATATGAGAGCTATCAGAAGCCAGTCTCTTCCTTCCCTATAGTCTAGACTCAAGCACTGTTAACACATGTGTCAGTACATGGGTACACTGCTAGTTGGTGGCACCATCTTTACAATTTCGTAAGTTTTCAATGTGTTAATGTGAGGTCGTGGCCACCTTGATATAACGTCATCTCAATGTAAGCCTCTACCGTCAACAAGTGTTGAGTTTCTTATGTTAAATCGGTCAAACAAACCAAACTGCCTGAACAGAGAATTTTTCAAAAAAAAATTTATATGCTATATATATATATATATATATATATATATATATATATATATATATATATATATATATATATATGTGTGTGTGTGTGTGTGTGTGTGTGTGTGTGTGTGTGTGTGTGTGTATTCACCTAGTTGTACTCACCTAGTTGAAGTTGCAGGGGTCGAGTCCAAGCTCCTGGCCCCGCCTCTTCACTGGTCGCTACTAGGTCACTCCCCCTGAACCGTGAGCTTTATCATACCTCTGCTTAAAGCTATGTATGGATCCTGCCTCCACTACATCGCTTCCCAAACTATTCCACTTCCTGATTACTCTGTGGCTGAAGAAATACTTCCTACATCCCTGTGATTCATCTGTGTCTTCAACTTCCAACTGTGTCCCCTTGTTGCTGTAACCCATCTCTGGAACATCCTGTCTTTGTCCACCTTGTCAATTCCTCTTAGTATTTTGTATGTCGTTATCATGTCCCCCCTATCTCTCCTGTCCTCCAGTGTCGTCAGGTTGATTTCCCTTAACGGAGGATCTCACCTTCAAGGACCATAACATTGTATCAATCGCATCTGCTAGAAAAATGACAGGATGGATAATGAGAACCTTCAAAACTAGGGAGGCCAAGCCCATGATGACACTCTTCAGGTCACTTGTTCTATCTAGGCTGGAATATTGCTGCACACTAACAGCACCTTTCAAGGCAGGTGAAATTGCTGACCTAGAAAATGTACAGAGAACCTTCACGGCGCGCATAACGGAGATAAAACACCTCAATTACTGGGAGCGCTTGAGGTTCCTAAACCTGTATTCCCTGGAAAGCAGGCGGGAGAGATACATGATTATATACACCTGGAAAATCCTAGAGGGACTAGTACCGAACTTGCACACGAAAATCACTCACTACGAAAGCAAAAGACTTGGCAGACGATGCAACATCCCCTCAATGAAAAGCAGGGGTGTCACTAGCACGTTAAGAGACCATACAATAAGTGTCAGGGGCCCGAGACTGTTCAACTGCCTCCCAGCATACATAAGGGGTATTACCAACAGACCCCTGGCAGTCTTCAAGCTGGCACTGGACAAGCACCTAAAGTCGGTTCCTGACCAGCCGAGCTGTGGCTCGTACGTTGGTTTGCGTGCAGCCAGCAGCAACAGCCTGGTTGATCAGGCTCTGATCCACCAGGAGGCCTGGTCACAGACCGGGCCGCGGGGGCGTTGACCCCCGGAACTCTCTCCAGGTAAACTCCAGGTTCCCTCGCAGGACATACCTCTTAGCTCTGGGACTAGTCTTGTTACAAACCTTTGCACTTTCTCTAGGTGTGGGTTCCAAACTGGTGCTGCATACTCCAATATGGGCCTAACGTACACGGTGTACAGGGTCCTGAACGATTCCTTATTAAGATGTCGGAATACTGTTCTGAGGTTTGCTCGGCGCCCATATGCTGCAGCCGTTACTTGGTTGATGTGCGCTTCAGGAGATGTGCCTGGTGTTATACTCACCCCAAGATCTTTTTCCTTGAGCGAGGTTTGTAGTCTTTCGCCCCCCCTAGACTGTACTCCGTCTGCGGTCTTCTTGCCCTTCCCTAATCTCACCACCATTACTACCATCATTATCAAACAGATCACCACGCTACTACCATCATTATCAAACAGGTCATCACTATTACTACCATCATTATCAAACAGGTCACCACCACTACTACCATCATTATCAAACAGGTCACCACCACTACTACCATCATTATCAAACAGGTCATCACCACTACTACCATCATTATCAAACAGGTCACCACCACTACTACCATCATTATCAAACAGGTCACCACCACTACTACCATCATTATCAAACAGGTCACCACCACTACTACCATCATTATCAAACAGGTCACCACCACTACTACCATCATTATCAAACAGGTCACCACCATTACATCTTTCACTGTACTGCTGCAGACGTTACTTGTTACCAGCAGTGACAGTAACGTCTACAAGAAGCACTGTCACTACTGGGAGGAACGACAACCGTGAGTGGGACGGAGAACGAGAGGTAATCAGGTGTGATACAAGAGAGGAGTACCTCCATTTCCTTCGATCAAGAGACCTACTAAGGATCTAAAATGATCTGTCCTTTTCCCGACCCAAAATATGTTAATTGACACTGAAGCCCCCTGGTCAAGGAACCAAAAAAAAAAAAAAAAAAAAAAAGGATTTAAAAAAGGGGAAATACAATTTTTAGAAATGTAGTTTTGAGAACAGATAATATAAAGTTATGGGGAGCAGCAGAGTAATTGTTGAAGGTAATCCGAGTTTACACACTGATCAGTAAACAGCGAGGAGTAATAATGAGGCAATGTAACCAAAACATTATTATACACCCCCTGGGGTAATAACACCCCCTGGGGTAATAACACCCCCAGGGTGATAACAGCACCCCTGCCATCTCCTGGTGATGGAAACTCAGCCTAAGACTAACTCTTAGGTAAGGAGAGAACGGGGAAGTGGGGAGAGGATAACAGAGCAGGAGAAGAGTGTCCTCAGTCGTAGAAACAAAGCCAGGGCTTAACCCAGCTGCTGAGCACATCATAGTGCAGGGCAGCAGCAGTCAGGCTGGACAACCCTCAGTGCTGAAGAGGTCACTTGTGTGTGGCTAGTTAAGTTTTGAATGCCATCAGTGCATTTAAATACAACTGGATACAGTAATATTTAAGTCTGACAGATGAGAGAAACAGGAAGTGTGATGATGGATAAATATTTGTTGGTCAAAATTTTGCCACTAAATTAACCCTACATAGACAGTTTTACTTGAAACTTGGTTGACAGGGGAGTTGCCAAGGTCTTCTTCAACGAGTTTCAGATTGATCCACAAAGTGGGAGAATGTGCACACAGTGCAACTGCATAATGAAACTTCCCAACCATAGCTCGGTTAGTAGCGCACTCGCCTCACACATCTGGGTCTGTGGTTCGATACCCGGTAAGGGTGAAAACATTGGGCGTATTTCCTTACGACACTTACTGTCCCTATTCACCTAACAGAAAGTAGGTACCTGGGTGTTAGTAGACTGGTGTGGGTCGGATCCTGGGGACAAAATTAACCTAAGTTCCCCGAAATACTTTGCACAACCAAGGGCTTTGTATATAGTACGTCACTGATGTCAGCTATGGTCTAAGTTGTATCATGTACTTGTAGAAATAAAGATTATTATTATTATTATTATTAGCTTGGTGGCTGTGTGAATGTGACTCTGAACTCAGCCCCCTTCCCTGTAGTGATGAGTTACCTCCTCATTCTTCCACAGATAGAAAGAACATGAGGGGAAGCAGAGGCTTGTGTCAAACAACTAGTGGGTGGCCAGCCTGTACTTATCATATCACAGGTCCCTAACCTATACCCTCCCCATCTCCCTCTCCCACGCTCCCTCACCCTCCAACATTACTTCACCTGTATTATTACCACCCCCCACCACCACCACCCCCTCCACCACCATCACTACTACTACCACCACCACCACCATCACTACCACCACGACCACCACCACCACTACCACAAACCCCTCTCACTACTATCATTTACCTAACCAGCTGACAAAAACGTTTACAGATCAGAATCTGTGAATAACGTTTATAAATTACCAGCAATGAAAAATATTTATAAATGAGCAGGAGACTGCGGCAGGCTGGAGATAACATGCAGAGAATGTCTGGTGTTGTTACAAGTCTTTCCTGGGGTTGTCCTCAACACTGTCTTCTGCAAGAAATCTGAAGACAGTTTCATGAGGCCAGAAATAATATGATTAAGGGGCAGGACCAGGAGCTGAGACCCAAACTCTGCAGCCACAAATAAGCAGGCACTCAACTATGTGTTGTTGCAGGGGTCGAATCTTATCTCCTGGCCCTGCCTCTCAACTTTCCCCTTGCCAGATATACTATCTCTCTTAGCCTCAGGAGTCCTATCGTACCTGCTCTTAAAACTATGTATGGAACCTGCCTCCTCCACTTTTACGTCGAGGTCATTCCACTTTCTGACCACCCTGACACCGAAGAAATACTACCTTACATCCTTCTGACTCATTTGTGTCTTTCCAGCTGGGTCGCCGGGTACCTATTTCCCGCCTCCCGAACAGTGTATCCCTGTCTACACTATCAATTACTTTTAGTATTTTGTATGTTGTTATCATGCCTTCCCTGTTTTTTCTCTTCCAATGTCGTTAGATTCAGTTCCGTTAGCCTCTCGTCGTCGCTCATGTCTCTTAGCTCTGGAACTAGCCTCACTACATACCTCTGCACTTCCTCCAGTTTCTTAACATGCTTTGTTAGGTACGGGTTTCATGCTGGTGCTGCATACTTCAGGATAAGCCTGACATATGCTGTACAAAGGGTCCAGAACGACTCTTTGTTGAGGTCCCCAAAAGCTAATTTTAAATTTGCCAGACGAGCATTGGCTACACAGGATATTCAATTGATGAGAGTCTCTGATAATATACTAAGCACTATGCTCACCCTTAGGTCTTTCTCTTCGAACGAGGTCTGTAGCCACTGTCGAGTCTATATTCTGTGTCCGGTCTTCCAGCCCCTTCCCCAATATTCACAACTATGCCTCTGCTGGGTTGGAATTCAAACAACCAGTTATCTGACCAATTCATCAGTTTGCCCAGATCTATTTGTAGCCTCACCCTGTCCTCGTTTGTTATTCTCCTCAATAGTTTTACATCAACAATCTGGTATTTCACTCACATAAACCAGAGTGTTGGTCCCGGTACCAATCCTTGTGTGACCCAACTAGCTACTTTTCCACATTCTGACATCTCTTCCCTGACAATCACTCTTTGCTTCCTCTTCCTAAGATGCCCTTCAATCTACCAGAGAACGTTCCCTGTTATTCCTGCCTATAACCAAGTTGCTGCCCCAGTCGTTTGTGAGATACAGTATTAAATGCTTTGCAGTTTAAGCATAAGCAATCCACCCAGCCTCCCCTCCCCATTCCTTCTCTCTCCCTCTCTCTCCTGTCTCACATCTGTTACTTAGTCATATAACTCCAACAAGTTAGTTGGTAAGACAAGATTTGCCATCTCAGAACACTTGTTGGTTACTATTTATGAAACCACTGCTTTCCAAATGCTTTACCGTTCTCCTGATTATCTACTCCAATACTTGGCATGGTATGCATGTCAGTAAAGCTTAAACACAGGGACTATATTCGCTGTGTTCCACTGACTTGTAGATCTCTGGTGGTTCGGACAGTGCTTCTGCTCCCTCTTCCAGAGTTCATAGTGACACTTGTCAGGTTCCATTGCCTTGGCTGTATCCGGTTCCATCTAAGGTTTCTTTACCTCTTTCCCTGTACAAATAGGTGAGTACATCGATCACACCTGAGTTTTAATGAGCCAGGAAGCTAGAGTCACAAGGAAGATGGAATTATAAAGGTAGTCACAAGGAAGGTAGAGTCACAAGGAAGGTAGAGTCACAAGGAAGATGGAATCACAAAGGTAGTCACAAGGAAGGTAGAATCACAGGGAAGGTAGGTAGAGTCACAAGGTAAAGTCACAAGGAAGATAGGTAGAGTCACAAGGAAGGTAGAGTCACAAGGAAGATGGAATCACAGAGGTAGTCACAAGGAAGGTAGGTAGAGTCACAAGGTAAAGTCACTAGGAAGATAGGTAGAGTCACAAGGAAGGTAGAAACACAAAAAGGTGGTACTAAATATGGTAGAGAGAACAGAGGAAGAGTGAGAGAGCCTGAAGCTGGAATGGATGGGGCAGTGAGGGCAAGCAGGGTGGGAGGAAAGCAGAACAAGGTAAAAGGTAAAGAGCGGGGCGGGGCGGGGCAGGGCAGTAAGTATGGGGCGGGGTAGCGTGACACATGACACAGTGAAGTGGGTAGCAGAGAACAAGCTGTTCAACTCATACCCAGGATGTGCACCCTCCACCAGCACCAAGTGCACACTCACTCTCACACACTCCCACCAGCACACCCACATGCTCACACACTCCCACATATACCCACCCACCAACACACACACACACACACACAAACAGATCCAGGGCCCCACCTTCACCTGACGTGGTTCCACCAACCTCTCCACCATCTGACCTGACCTCCCGATGTTTGCATGCGTTATAACACAAGATTTTGCTTATTTCTGCATATTCGATAAAGCACCACTGTGGGCGAAACATCGTCTAATGCAAGATACATGGATGAGTAGGAGATGTGCAAAAGTTGGGTATCTTTAGCGTGGAAACAATTTACTTGCTGTACACACTTTTCAGTGGAATGCAGTATTAAACATATATTGTATTCGATTGCTGTTCCTGTTCACCCATCAGTAAAATAGGTACCTGGGTGCTAGTTGACTGGTGTGGGTCGCATCCCGGGACAAAACTGACCTAATTTGCCCGAAATGCTCTGCAGCAACAGCCTGGTTGATCAGCCTCTGATCCACCAGGAGGCCTGGTCACAGACCGGGCTGCGGGGGCGTTGACCCCCGGAACTCTCTCCAGGTAATCTCCAGGTAAATAGCAAAGGGCTTTCTATGTAGTATTATATCATTGATGTCAACTATGGCCTGTATACCTTGTACATGTACTTGTAGAAGAAGCCTGCAGCGCAGGCGAAACGTTTCAACAACAAAGATACCTCACTGATATATAATGTATCTTCTCCTTGACCTGCCAGTATTGTCTACCATTACTCTGACAGCAGGAAAACTGTCTTGTAATTAAATCAAGGCGTGAAACCGCGTGTACAGTACATCCTGTCAAGACCCAGAAAGTGTACATCGTGTGTACATGTGCGTGTGAGATGTGCATGACGTAGGTATTGAGGGTAGAGCAGTAATGCAGTGCTGAGTCTTAATGGCTGATACTCAAACATGAGGTGACCATGTGTGGAGAGGCAGATAAAGTGGGGGAGGGGGGGGGAAGGGGAGAGAAGGGGGAGGGGAGGGAAGGGGGAGGGGAGGGAAGGGGGAGGATAGTCTGGAATACAGTAGGGGGAGGTACGTGGTGGATAGGTAGTGGGGAGGTTGAAAAAGGTATGAGACAAAACTCACACTATATTATTATTATTATTATTATTATTATTATTATTATTATTATTATTATTATTATCATTACGGGAAAGCACTAAATCCAAAAGTAGCCCTTGAGTGAATAAGAGATCAAGGAGTGGCAACTAAAACTCCTTGGAGCAAGAGCCCTCCAGCAGCATCAACGCAGCTTCAGTTGAAACACCACAAGCACTCAGTATCAACAAGAGCAGCAGCATCCTGGACGTCAGCACAACAACATCAATATCAGCACTAACAGCCACATCAACGTAAATGCTAATATTTACAAACACATGAGCATTAATACTGATGTTAGCCATAACATAATGTGTTAACAATGGGGAAACATCAGTATAGGCTCTAAGATCAGCAACATCAACGCCAACAACAGCTACATCAACGCCAACAACAGCTACATCAATGCAAACAGCTACAACAACGCCAACAACAGCTACATCAACGCTAACAGCTACATCAACTCCAACAACAGCTACATCAACGTCAACAACAGCTACATCAACGCTAATACCAGCACTGCTAGTAACAAAGGCAATGCTAACTAACAGAATACTACTATGCTCCTCTACGTCGTTACCAACTACCGGACGGTAGTTGGTAACGACCAGAGCTCTAGGGAAACCTAACAGAGCCCTAGAGAAGTCTGGTCGAGAAGAGTCCCAGAGAGCTTTAGCAGAGTCCTATAAAGTCCTCAGAAGAACCATGGAGAGCCGTAACCGAACCATAGAAAGCATTATCAGTCACAGTAACTCTTAGAAGAGCACTAGATAGCTTTAGCATAGCATTAGATAGCTAGACAGCCTACTGTATAAGCGAAACGTTTCAACAATAAAGATACCTAACTGCTGCACATGTGTCTTCATCATGAATATGTCGGTATTTTGTACCATTTTCAAGACAGCACTAGAGAGCCTTAGCCGAGCACTAGATAGCACAAGTCAAACAAGTCACTTTATCTGACTTTATTGGGGTTATCCTAGGCAATTTACACTATGCATGATAATTGTACTTATGTGTACCTGTGTCTAAATAAACTTACTTAGAGTGGCAGAACACGTGAGGAGGCTGGGTGGGTGTGGTAGTGTGGGCAACAGGTGTGGCTGGCATCACAGAGGGAGACAGCGGCAGGGGTAAGGGAAGGAGGGGAGCAGGGAGACATTGTAAGCGCCACCTGCCCCTTTACTCTCCTCCTGAGGCTCCTGGGAACCGAGCCTCCCCTTCGTTCCCACTTCCGACCCTAGTCCGGACCTGCCCTGCCGGCCCCTGCCCCTGCCCTTGCCTATCCTCTTTCCGTTTTGCCCCGAACCTGCACGGCCATTGTCAACATCTGGCCAACCCTGGCGTTTTTGCTGCAAGATTCCAACATCTTCAACCATACACCTCAAACAGGAAAAATATAAATCACTCCTAACTTTGGTGCACTTGGCCAATTGTCAACTGCACGAGATCCTGGTGGTGGTGGTAGTAGTGGTGATTGTGGTAGTGGTGGTGGTGGTGGTGGTGGTGGTGGTGATGGTGGTGATGGTGGTGGTGGTGGTGATGATGATGATGATGATGATGATGATGATGATGATGATGATGATGATGATGATGATGATGATGATGATGATGATGATGATGATGATGGTGGTGGTGGTGGTGGTGGTGGTGGTGGTGGTGGTGGTGGTGGTGATGATGATGATGATGATGATGATGATGATGATGATGATGATGATGATGATGATGGTGGTGGTGGTGGTGGTGGTGGTGATGATGATGGTGGTGATGGTGGTGATGGTGGTGGTGGTGGTGGTGCTGGTGGTGGTGCTGGTGATAGTGGTGGTGATAGTGGTGGTCATGGTGGTGGTGATGGTGGTGGGGGTGGTGGTGGTGGTGGTGGTGGTGATGGTGGTGGTGGTGGTGATGGTGGTGGTGGTGGTGGTGGTGGTGGTGGTGGTGGTGGTGGTGGTGATGGTGGTGGTGGTGGTGGTGGTGGTGGTGATGATGGTGGTGGTGGTGGTGGTGGTGGTGGTGGTGGTGGTGATGGTGGTGGTGATGATGGTGGTGGTGACGGTGGTGGTGCTGGTGGTGGTGATGGTGGTGATGGTGGTGATGGTGGTGGTGATGGTGGTGGTGATGGTGGTGGCGATGGTGGTGGTGGCGATGGTGGTGGTGGTGATGATGGTGGTGGTGGTGGTGATGGTGGTGGTGGTGATGGTGGTGATGGTGGTGATGATGGTGGTGGTGGTGGTGGTGGTGATGGTGGTTTTGGTGGTGGTTTTGGTGGTGGTCATGGTGGTGATGGTGATGGAATTCCTGTATGGATGTCGTGTGTGCATCTGGGAGACACCTGGGGACATTCTGGTGGTGCTGAGGGAGTGTTTCCTGTGTTGATGATGTGGTGACCCCCAGGCCTTGCCTGGTCGCCCAAGTGCGTGCTTAACTACGCAGCAGTAATGTTGTTGGTGGTAGTAATAGTAGTAGCACCACCAGCAATAGTGTAATAGTGGTAGTAGTAATAGTACTAGTAATAGTAGAACTAGTAGTAGTAATAGTAGTAATAGTACTAGTAGTAATAGTAATAGTAGTAATAGTACTAGTAGTAATAGTACTAGTAGTAATAGTACTAGTAGTAACAGTACTAGTAATAGCTGTAGTAGTAGTAGTAGTAGTAGTAGTAGTAGTAGTAGTAGTAGCAGCAGCAGCAGCAGCAGCAGCAGCAGCAGCAGCAGCAGCAGCAACAACAACAACAGCAGCAGCAGCAGCAGCAGTAGCAGTAGTAGAAGTAGTAGGAGGAGGAGGAGGAGGAGGAGAAGGGCAAACAATGGTAACAGTAGCAGAAGCAAGAGCTTCGGGAAAACCAAAAGCAGGAACGTTTAGCAGTAGGAAACGAACAACGTGAGAAAGAGGAGGAGAAGGAAGAGTAGTAATAGCAACAACAACAACAACAACAAAAAAAGAGGAGCTGCTGCAGCAAGAGTGCGGAAGAAGCAAGAGAACGAAAATGAGGAGACAGCAAAAACAGAACCAGTAACAGAAAGAAGAGAAGGAGCAGCAACATCAGTAAGAGCGTCAGGAAGAGAAGGATGAGGAAGCAGGAGGAGGAAGAGGTGCCCACCGGGGGTGGGTTAAGGAATGTGGACACGGGCAATAAGTCCCCTCCGGCTCTCCCCTCTGTGTTAAACCCCTCCGTGGGAATCACAGCCTCTCACACACTCCACATACCCACTATTGACTGCTGCACTACCATGAGGTACAGCACCCACTAATATAGCCATCCTCACACTCCACTACTGACTGCTGCACTAGTGATTGATGCAGCCACCAACAGCAGAAGCCATCAAAATCACCTCAGCTGATGATTAAAACATTGCCTCACTTAAGTACAGGTAGCACAAGGCCGTAAAGCTGGGATAGAGGACCAGTGCTCGTTACAGCAGCAAGGTCAGCAGGTGGGGCAGGCGGTAACTACAGGTAGAACAGACAGTAACTACAAGTGAGACAGTAATCACAGGTGGGACAGACAGTAACTACAGGTGGGACAGACAATAACTAAATGTGGGACAGTAACTACAGTCCTCCCCTCCTCCATCTATATTATCTATCTTAACCTAACACAAATCAGTGGCGGGAAGTGTGTGCACGAAACGTCGGAAAATTAATAAAGTCTCTGGTGGATGAAACGTCTTCTCAGTAAAATGCCACAATCATACTGTGTTACTGACATACCGGTCGATATATAAATGTTATTATTTACTGTGTGTGTGTGTGTGTGTGTGTGTGTGTGTGTGTGTGTGTGTGTGTGTGTGTGTGTGTGTGTGTGTGTGTGTGAGTCAGGAGGGAAAAGAGTGGTTCTCAAGGAATAGGGATAAAGTGTGACCAAGTCTGGTGACACTGTTACGACCCCATGTTACGACCCCTGTTATGGTGGGAAGAAGGAAATGGAAGGGGAAGATAGGAAAGGGGGGTAATAATGGCAGGGGTAAGAAGATGCAGGGTGTGTGTGGAGGGGGGGACGACGGTGCCTTCCCCTGCCACCTACGTCAACCTGTCACCCCTTTGCAGGTGCCATGATGCTGGATCAAACCTGACTGTCTGCCATTCCCCAGGCGCTGTGTGACTCATTACGCTTATACCACTTTCTTTATAATAATAATAATAATAATAATAATAATAATAATAATAATAATAATAATAATAATAACAATAATAACAATAATAATAATAATAATAATAATAATAATAATAATAATAATAATAATAATAATAATAGTGTGTGTGTTCAGAAAACAAGACAACTTGTTAAGTACGTTGGTCATAATGGTGTTCCACGTCAGTGTTCACCACCAAGCATGTTACTGAACACTTGCTGTGTACTCTCTCTCTTGTTATGTGGTTTGTTGTATGCTCACTGTCGACCTGTAGCATTTTACAATTTATGAGGATGATATGTGGTGGCGCGTAGCTCTTACAGTGAATGAGGTTGATATGTGGTGACCTGTAGCTCTTACAATGTATGAGGTTAATATATGGTGACCTGTAGCTCTTACAGTGTATGAGGTTGATATGTGGTGACCTGAAGCCAAAGGTATGCTAAGTTCCTCTTTACATTCCTTTAAAATCCTTGCAAACAGTTCATCAGGGCCTGGGGAATTGTTAGGTTTCAATTTCACTATTTGTCTGAGGACCATGTCACTAGTCACCCTAATCATGCAAAGATTATTATCGTCCTGTTCTACATAATTTATTATTTCTGGAATTTCGCTAGTATCTTCCTGAGTAAAAACTGAAAGGAAGTAGGTATTAAAAAGTTCACACATTACCTTATCACTATCAGTGTTCTGACCTGAGTTACTCTTAACTGGGCCTATCTTGTCCCTAATCTTACTTCTGTAGACCTGAAAGAACCCTTTTGGGTTAGTCTTCAAATCCCTTGCGACTTTAGCCTCATAATCCTTTTTGCTTTTCTTATTCCTTTCTTTATTTCTCTCTTTAATTGAATAGATTGATTTCTTAACTGCCCTTCCCCTATTTTGATAAGCCTAAATATGCCTCTCTTTTGACCAATGAGATGTTTTAATCTATTGTTTATCCATTTGGGATCATTTTTGTTAGATCTAATGTCCCTACTAGGGACAAAGGTCGTCTGGGCAGCTAGCACTATGCTCTGAAATACGTCATATTAGCAACCAACCATACCTACCTGACCCATAATCAGGTCATCCCAATTTAGCCCACCCACGTAATTTTTCAGTCCCATGGAATCGGCCAAGCGGAAATCTGGGACAGCGACTTGACTGCAGTTATCTGGGTAATTCCATGATATATTGAAAATAATTGATTTGTGATCGCTTTCACCTAGCTCATCATTAACCACAAGATTATTAACTAGTGATTCTTTGTTAGCAAGAATCAAGTCAAGCAGGTTGTTTCCTCTAGTTGATTCTGTCACAAACTGTTTTAAAAAGCAGTGTATGAGGTTGATATGTGGCGACCTGTAGCTCTTACAGTGTATGAGGTTGATATGTGGCGACCTGTAGCTCTTACAGTGTATGAGGTTGATATGTGGCGACCTGTAGCTCTTACAGTGTATGAGGTTGATATGTGGCGACCTGTAACTCTTAGTGTATGAGGCTGCTATGTGATGACCTGTAGCTCTTACAGTGTATGAGGTTGATATGTGGTGACCTGTAGCTCTTACAGTGTATGAGGTTGATATGTGGTGACTTGTAACCCTTACAGTGTATGAGGTCGATATGTGGCGACCTGTAACTCTTAGTGTATGAGGCTGATATGTGGTGACCTGTAGCTCTTACAGTGTATGAGGCTGATATGTGGTGACCTGTAGCTCTTACAGTGTATGAGGTTGATATGTGGTGACCTGTAACTCTTACAGTCTATGAGGTTGATATGTGGCGACCTGTAACTCTTAGTGTATGAGGCTGCTATGTAGTGACCTGTAGCTCTTACAGTGTATGAGGTTAATATGTGGTGACCTGTAACTCTTACAATACATGAGGTTGATATGTGGTGACCTGTAACTCTTAGTGTATGAGGCTGATATGTGGTGAACTGTAGCTCTTACAGTGTATGAGACTGATATGTGGTGACCTGTAGCTCTTACAGTGTATGAGGTTATGTGGTGACCTGTAACTCTTACAGTCTATGAGGTTGATATGTGGTGACCTGTAACTCTTACAGTGTATGAGGTTGATATGTGGTGACCTGTAACTCTTACAGTGTATGAGGTTGATATGTGGTGACCTGTAACTCTTACAGTGTATGAGGTTGATTTGTGGTGAACTGTAGCTCTTACAGTGTATGAGGTTGATATGTGGTGACCTGTAACTCTTAGTGTATGAGGCTGATATGTGGTGACCTGTAGCTCTTACAGTGTACGAGGCTGATATGTGGTGACCTGTAGCTCTTACAGTGTATGAGGTTGATATGTGGTGACCTGTAGCTCTTACAGTGTACGAGGTTGATATGTGGTGACCTGTAGCTCTTACAGTGTATGAGGTTGATATGTGGTGACCTGTAGCTCTTACAGTGAGGTTGATATGTGGTGACCTGTAGCTCTTACAGTGTATGAGGTTGATATGTGGTGACCTATAACTCTTACAGTGTATGAGGTTGATATGTGGTGACCTGTAGCTCTTACAGTGTATAAAGTTGATATGTGGTGACCTATAACTCTTAGTGTATGAGGTTGATATGTGGTGACCTGTAACTCTTACAGTGTATGAGGTTGACATGTGGTGACCTGTAGCTCTTACAGTGTATGAGGTTGACATGTGGTGACCTGTAGCTCTTACAGTGTATGAGGTTGACATGTGGTGACCTGTAGCTCTTACAGTGTATGAGGTTGAAATGAACACAGTGCTCGTTAAATAAATAAAATTAAATCTTGAACTGTGGTTATAGAGCACCTTCCTTGAGGAAGGGGTGGATCAAGAGTCCTTCACTAGCATCCTAGCACTCCCTCTCACCTTCCCTTCCCTGAAGGATACAATAATAATAATCAGTCCAATAAACTAAACCAAAGCCTTACAGGATAGTTAATGGCATAAAACTGGGTTTAGGTGAAGTAATAACAGGATCTCTGCGATACCTGTTATCTCTCTCTCTCTCTCCATCTATCCATCTTTCTCTCTCTTACTTTATTTACTTTGCAGTGAGTGACCACTGTCACAACTCGGATGGTTATAGTGTTAAGCTAAGAGCAAAAGGTGAGCATGGTGGTGGTGGTGGTGAGGGAGCACCACCAGTGATGGTCATCATGGTGGTGGTGGTGGTGGTGGTGAGGGAGCACCACCAGTGATGGTCATCATGGTGGTGGTGGTGGTGAGGGAGCACCACCAGTGATGGTCATCATGGTGGTGGTGGTGGTGAGGGAGCGCCACCAGTGATGGTTATTATGGTGGTGGTGGTGGTGAGGGAGCACCACCAGTGATGGCTATTATGGTGGTGGTGGTGAGGGAGCACCACCAGTGATGGTAAGCATGATGGTGGTGGTGGTGAGAGAGCGCCACCAGTGATGGTTATTATGGTGGTGGTGGTGAGGAAGCACCACCAGTGATGGTAAGCATGATGGTGGTGGTGGTGAGGGAGCGCCACCAGTGATGGTTATTATGGTGGTGGTGGTGGTGAGGGAGCACCACCAGTGATGGCTATTATGGTGGTGGTGGTGAGGGAGCACCACCAGTGATGGTCATCATGGTGGTGGTGGTTAGGGAGCACCACCAGTGATGGTTATTATGGTGGTGGTGGTGAGGGAGCACCACCAGTGATGGTCATCATGGTTGTGGTGGTGAGGGAGCACCACCAGTGATGGTTAGCATGGTGGTGGTGGTGGTGAGGGAGCGCCACCAGTGATGGTTATTATGGTGGTGGTGGTGAGGGAGCACCACCAGTGATGGTCATCATGGTTGTGGTGGTGAGGGAGCACCACCAGTGATGGTCATCATGGTGGTGGTGGTGAGGGAGCACCACCAGTGATGGTCATCATGGTTGTGGTGGTGAGGGAGCACCACCAGTGATGGTCATCATGGTGGTGGTGGTGAGGGAGCACCACCAGTGATGATCATCATGGTGGTGGTGGTGAGGGAGCACCACCAGTGATGGTTAGCGTGGTGGTGGTGGTGAGGGAGCGCCACCAGTGATGGTTATTATGGTGGTGGTGGTAAGGGAGCACCACCAGTGATGGTCATCATGGTTGTGGTGGTGAAGGAGCACCACCAGTGATGGTCATCATGGTGGTGGTGGTGAGGGAGCACCACCAGTGATGGTCATCATGGTTGTGGTGGTGAGGGAGCACCACCAGTGATGGTCATCATGGTGGTGGTTGTGAGGGAGCACCACCAGTGATGGTTAGCATGGTGGTGGTGGTGGTGGTGATGGTGAGGGAGCGCCACCAGTGATGGTTATTATGGTGGTGGTGGTGAGGGAGCACCACCAGTGATGGTCATCATGGTTGTGGTGGTGAGGGAGCACCACCAGTGATGGTCATCATGGTGGTGGTGGTGAGGGAGCACCACCAGTGATGGTCATCATGGTTGTGGCGGTGAGGGAGCACCACCAGTGATGGTCATCATGGTGGTGGTTGTGAGGGAGCATCACCAGTGATGGTTAGCATGGTGGTGGTGGTTGTGAGGGAGCACCACCAGTGATGGTCATCATGGTGGTGGTGGTGGTTGTGAGGGAGCACCACCAGTGATGGTCATCATGGTGGTGGTTGTGAGGGAGCACCACCAGTGATGGTCATCATGGTGGTGGTTGTGAGGGAGCACCACCAGTGATGGTCATCATGGTGGTGGTTGTGAGGGAGCACCACCAGTGATGGTCATCATGGTGGTGGTTGTGAGGGAGCACCACCAGTGATGGTCATCATGGTGGTGGTTGTGAGGGAGCACCACCAGTGATGGTCATCATGGTGGTGGTTGTGAGGGAGCACCACCAGTGATGGTCATCATGGTGGTGGTTGTGAGGGAGCACCACCAGTGATGGTCATCATGGTGGTGGTTGTGAGGGAGCACCACCAGTGATGGTCATCATGGTGGTGGTTGTGAGGGAGCACCACCAGTGATGGTCATCATGGTGGTGGTTGTGAGGGAGCACCACCAGTGATGGTCATCATGGTGGTGGTTGTGAGGGAGCACAACCAGTGATGGTCATCATGGTGGTGGTTGTGAGGGAGCACCACCAGTGATGGTCATCATGGTGGTGGTGGTGAGGGAGCACCACCAGTGATGGTCATCATGGTGGTGGTGGTTGTGAGGGAGCACCACCAGTGATGGTCATCATGGTGGTGGTTGTGAGGGAGCACCACCAGTGATGGTCATCATGGTGGTGGTGGTGAGGGAGCACCACCAGTGATATTCGTGTACATTTCAACAAGTGTTAAGATGTGTTTATGGAACACTGAGTAACTTACACAAAATATTGAAAATAATAACACTGGTCGCTAAAATTCAATTTAGTGAAACGAGCATATGTTGGAGGGGGGCGGGGCCATCGGGGTGGTAGTAGGGGCGAGGGAGACCATAATGGTGGAGGAGGAGCCATTGGTGGGTGAAGCTCAGGGCAAATGTCAGGAGACAAGTGGGGGTAATGAGCTGAGGGATCAGATGAGACTAGCGGAGGAGGCAGGGGTGGGAAAAGACGGTGGTGGAGTGAGGGTGGGGAGGAGCGTGGGAGGGGTTGCGACAGATGTTGCGCAAGTGCAGGAGGTCGTCGGAGGGGGTGTGGGAATTTGGGGCAGGTGGGCACATAATGGCCACCTCCCCCAACACAAACAACAACATTCCTGGAGAGCTTGACTGAGGCTTCCCTTACCCATTGTTCCATTACCTTCCCTAACTACCTACTACCTTACTATATACACTCACGTATTTATCTACCTCTATATACACTAACATGTATATATCTTACTGTTTATATATTCACGTGTATATATCTCAGTGTATATACACTCACGTACATAACTCGGTGTATATATACAATCACAAGTACATATAAGAACATAAGAAAGAAGGAACACTGCAGCAGGCCTACTAACCCATGCGAAGCAGGTCCATGTTACCCTCCGGCTTAGCTCAATGACCCACCTAGTTAGGTCACTTCCACTTAAGGAACGAACACGGCATCAGACTTACTAGCACAAGCTAGTCAGGTCCAACTCACACCCACCCACACCCACTCATGTATTTATCTAACCTATTTTTAAAACTACACAACGTTTTAGCTTCTATAACTGTACTCGGGAGTTTGTTCCACTCATCACAACTCTATTACCAAACCAGTGCTTTCCTATATCCTTTCTGAATCTGAATTTTTCCAACTTGAAACCATTGCTGCGAGTCCTGTCTTATATGCACTCACAAGTATATATCTCGGTACATATACAGTCACAAGTATATATCTCAATATATACACTCATATATACATTTCATTATATACACCTTGTATTACCGGCCACCAGCTATACATACTTCAGAGGAAATACTTGTTTTCACGTGTTCACGTGGAAGCGCTAAACCCGTAGGAGTCATAGAGTTTTTTTTAGGAATGGGAGGTGGCTCTAATTCCATGGATCAAGAGCCGTCGCCAGCTTGAGGAGTGTTGTTGGCCAAGGAACAAATGCAAGGTGAGCAGTGGTGCGGTGAGGAGTAACCTCAAGCTTCAAGCTGGGGAAGACGGGGAGGGGAGAGGAGGGGAGGGGAGGAGGATGCAGGAGTAACCAAAGCTTCAAGCTGGGGAAGAAAGGAGGGAAGGGGGGGATGCAAGAGTAAAGAGAAGCTTTAAGCTGTGTACACATAATTCCAAGGAATGTGGAATGTGAGCTAGTAATGTGTAAGGGCAGATGGTGCGTTACATTCCAGGTGGCTGGGTGGGAATGTAAGACAGGTGGTGGTGGTGCGTCACATTCCAGGTGGCTGGGTGGGAATGTAAGACAGGTGGTGGTGGTGCGTCACATTCCAGGTGGCTGGGTGGGAATATAAGACAGGTGGTGGTGGTGCGTCACATTCCAGGTGGCTGGGTGGGAATATAAGACAGGTGGTGGTGGTGCGTCACATTCCAGGTGGCTGGGTGGGAATATAAGACAGGTGGTGGTGGTGCGATACATTCCAGGAGTGTAGCGAGGAGCAGTTTACGGAGCAGTGTAGGGAGGAGCAGTGTAGAGAGGCGCACTACACACCACCAACACTACACACCACCAACACTACACACCAACACTACACACCACCAACACTACACACCAACACTACACACCACCAACACTACACACCACCAACACTACACACCAACACTACACACCACCAACACTACACACCAACACTACACACCAACACTACACACCACCAACACTACACACCACCAACACTACACACCAACACTACACACCACCAACACTACACACCACCAACACTACACACCAACACTACACACCACCAACGCTACACACCAACACTACACACCACCAACACTACACACCACCAACACTACACACCAACACTACACACCACCAACGCTACACACCAACACTACACACCACCAACACTACACACCACCAACACTACACACCACCAACACTACACACCAACACTACACACCACCAACGCTACACACCAACACTACACACCACCAACACTACACACCACCAACACTACACACCACCAACACTACACACCAACACTACACACCACCAACGCTACACACCAACACTACACACCACCAACACTACACACCAACACTACACACCACCAACGCTACACACCAACACTACACACCACCAACACTACACACCACCAACACTACACACCAACACTACACACCACCAACACTACACACCAACACTACACACCAACACTACACACCACCAACACTACACACCACCAACACTACACACCAACACTACACACCACCAACACTACACACCACCAACACTACACACCAACACTACACACCACCAACACTACACACCACCAACACTACACACCAACACTACACACCACCAACACTACACACCACCAACACTACACACCACCAACACTACACACCAACACTACACACCAACACTACACACCACCAACACTAACTATACACCAACACTACACACCACCAACACTAACTACACACCAACACTATACACCAACAAAAATTATACACCAACACTAATTATACACCAACACTACACACCAACACTAACTATACACCAACACTAACTACACACCAACACTTCATACCACCAACACTTCACACCACCAACACTTCATACCAACAATTCACACCACCAACACTTCACACCACCAACACTTCACACCACCAACACTTCATACCACCAACATTTCACACTACCAACACTTCATACCACCAACATTTCACACCACCAACACTTCACACCACCAACACTTCACACCACCAACACTTCACACCACCAACACTTCACACCACCGACACTTCATACCACCAACACTTCACACCACCAACATTTCACACCACCAACACTTCATACCACCACTTCACACCACCAACACTTCATACCAACAATTCACACCACCAACACTTCACACCACCAACACTTCATACCACCAACATTTCACACTACCAACACTTCATACCACCAACATTTCACACCACCAACACTTCACACCACCAACACTTCACACCACCGACACTTCATACCACCAACACTTCACACCACCAACACTTCATACCATCAACATTTCACACTACCAACACTTCACACCACCAACATTTCACACCACCAATACTTCACACCACCAATACTTCATACCACCAACATTTCACACCACCAACCCTTCACACCACCAACACTTCACACCACCATTTCACACCACCAACACTTCACACCACCAACACTTCACACCACCGACACTTCATACCACCAACACTTCATACCACCAACATTTCACACCACCAACACTTCACACCACCAACACTTCACACCACCAACACTTCACACCACCAACACTTTACACCACCGACACTTCATACCACCAACACTTCACACCACCAACATTTCACACCAACACTTCATACCACCACTTCACACCACCAACACTTCATACCAACAATTCACACCACCAACACTTCATACCACCAACATTTCACACTACCAACACTTCATACCACCAACATTTCACACCACCAACACTTCACACCACCAACACTTCACACCACCAACACTTCACACCACCGACACTTCATACCACCAACACTTCACACCACCAACATTTCACACCACTAACACTTCGCACCACCAACACTTCACACCACCAACACTTCATACCATCAACATTTCACACTACCAACACTTCACACCACCAACACTTCACACCACCAATACTTCATACCACCAACATTTCACACCACCAACCCTTCACACCACCAACACTTCACACCACCATTTCACACCACCAACACTTCACACCACCAACACTTCATACCACCAACATTTCACACTACCAACACTTCATATCACCAACATTTCACACCACCAACACTTCATACCACCAACATTTCACACTACCAACACTTCATACCACCAACATTTCACACTACCACCATTTCACACCACCAACACTTCATACCACCAACATTTCACACCACCAACACTTCATACCACCAACATTTCACACCACCAACACTTCACACCACCAACACTTCACACTACCAACACTTCACAGACTCAGATATTAAAATGCTATGAAAGACTGGAATAATAAAAAGCCAGAAATAAAGAAGAAAATGGGAAGACAATGCATTAACTCCACAAGAAGTGCGTGTGGAGAGAGAGAGAGAGAGAGTGAGAGAGAGGGGGGGGGGGTATTGAGAGGGAGGGAGAGAGGTAGAGGAAGGGAGGGGGAGAAAGAGGAAGGACAAAGGCTTGTAGGACCGTCCACCATTACCACCACCTGGCCATCATAACCTTTCCTTCCTTCCTTCCTTCCTTCCTTCCTTCTTTCCTTCCTTCCTTCCAGTGTGGTGAGTGAGGGGAGTCTCGTGTCCAGACCTGCCATAGTTATCATGCTCGACTTGTGTCTTCTCTTAACTCCGTGATATACCAGCGCTCTTATGTAGTTAGCAAGCCCCATACCAAACACTCTCTCAGCAGCGAGGCTCATCAGCCACAGCTGGTCAATCATGTTACAGTTTGCAGTAGCAGACGGAGTCACGTGGAATACACTTGTCAACACATCTAACTGGTCCAGTTGCCCGGCCTTACCCTTCCCCCAGCTACCACGGTGGCGGTGAGGAGAGGCCACTTCCTCGACATGGCAGTGACAGAAGACCTCGCCAGTTGCTCTCCACGTGTTGCCAGACCCGTGGGAACGCCCAGCCATACCTCTGTAACATTTAACTTCTTCGTATCTCTCTCTTTATATGCAGGGGTTTTACAAGGTTAGATTAAAGGTTCCTTTCTTTATTTGCAAGCTAAGAGCTGTTACTTACATTATCCCGTTTTAAAGTCTTAATACTGTTAAGAGACATACAAACAGGGAACAGGATGAAGTTGGAGCCACCTGTGGGCCAGCGATTTCATTTGGTCAACTCTCTCTCTCTCTCTCTCTCTCTCTCTCTCTCTCTCTCTCTCTCTCTGTCGTCTTGATCACTACTTCAACACATCTACCTCACTTTTCCTGTAGGTAGGGAAGTGAAAGGCTTCATATAAATGAGTATGATAGTGAAAGAAAAAGAAAGGAAGGAAAAAAGAAAAATGAAAAGTAACGAAACAGGAAAGAGAAAGAAAGGAAGAAAAAAGAAAGGAAAAAAGAAAATAGGAAGTAAGGAGGAAAGAGAATGTAAAAAAAGAAGAAATTAGCGAAAAATAAAGGAATGCAGGAAGAATAAAGAAAAAAAGGAGGAAAGGAGGGAGGTGACTGATAAGAGTAGGGGGCAGTGTTGTGTGAATGAGGTCTCCCTCCCTCCCACTCTCCCTCCCTCCCATCCTCCCTCCCCCCTCCCTCCCTCTATTCCTAGCTGGAACACCTTGCATCCAGGAATCCCGGGAACGCTCTGGGAATGGCGGGCCCCACCTGCCACACCACTCCCTCACAGCAATGTATTGACTTGGTCTTACCCAGCACCGTGATTCTCCGCAGTGTGAGAGAGAGAGAGAGAGAGAGAGAGAGAGAGAGAGAGAGAGAGAGAGAGAGAGAGAGAGAGAGAGAGAGAGAGAGAGAGAGAGAGAGAGAGAACATAAGAACATAAGAAAGGAGGAACACTGCAGCAGGCCTGTTGGCCCATACTAGGCAGGTCCTTTATAATTCATCCCACTAACAAAACATTTGCCCAGCCCAATTTTCAATGCCAACCTGTCGGTATTTTATACCATTTTAAATTAATGTTCAAGAAATAAGCTCTGATGTGCAAGTCCAACTCAAATCCAACCCCTCCCACTCATGTACTTATCCAACCTAAATTTGAAACTACCCAAAGTCCTAGCCTCAATCACCCAACTAGGTAGACTGTTCCACTCATCAACTACCCTATTTCCAAACCAATACTTTCCTATGTCCTTTCTAAATCTAAACTTATCTAATTTAAATCCATTACTGCGGGTTCTCTCATGGAGAGATATCCTCAAGACCTTGTTAATATCCCCTTTATTAATACCTATCTTCCACTTATACACTTCGATCAGGTCTCCCCTCATTCTTCGTCTAACTAGTGAATGTAACTTAAGAGTCTTCAATCTTTCTTCATAAGTAAGATTTCTAATGCTATGTATTAATTTAGTCATCCTACGCTGAATGTTTTCTAACGAATTTATGTCCATTCTGTAATATGGAGACCAGAATTGAGCTGCATAATCTAGGTGAGGCCTTACTAATGATGTATAAAGCTGCAGTATGACCTCTGGACTTCTGTTGCTTACACTTCTTGATATAAAGTTAGGAACCCTAAGCTTAACCTTATAAAACCCTGTATAAAAAAAAGAGAATGAGAATATCATAGCAAAATTATGTGTGCCTAAGGTCGGGCTTGGAGGGTAGTCTAGGAAGCTGTCCTAGTGTGTCACAGGCTATCTGATGGCAAAACTAGACTACTTCCCGCGAAAGGGCTACAGATACCATTTGAAAACTTGTGAGCACTGCCCAGCCTGGTGTTGACCAGCGCACAGTGTTGTCACTGCCCAGCCTGGTGTTGACCAGCGCACAGTGTTGTCACTGCCCAGCCTGGTGTTGACCAGCGCACAGTGTTGTCACTGCCCAGCCTGGTGTTGACCAGCGCACAGTGTTGTCACTGCCCAGCCTGGTGTTGACCAGCGCACAGTGTTGTCACTGCCCAGCCTGGTGTTGACCAGCGCACAGTGTTGTCACTGCCCAGCCTGGTGTTGACCAGCGCACAGTGTTGTCACTGCCCAGCCTGGTGTTGACCAGCGCACAGTGTTGTCACTGCCCAACCTGGTGTTGACCAGCGCACAGTGTTGTCACTGCCCAACCTGGTGTTGACCAGCGCACAGTGTTGTCACTGCTCAACCTGGTGTTGACCAGCGAACAGTGTTTTCACTGCCCAACTTGGTGTTGACCAGCACACAGTGTTGTCACTGCCCAGCCTGGTGTTGACCAGCACACAGTGTTGTCACTGCCCAGCCTGGTGTTGACCAGCGCACAGTGTTGTCACTGCCCAGCCTGGTGTTGACCAGCGCACAGTGTTGTCACTGCCCAGCCTGGTGTTGACTAGCGCACAGTGTTGTCACTGCCCAGCCTGGTGTTGACCAGCGCACAGTGTTGTCACTGCCCAACCTGGTGTTGACCAGCGCACAGTGTTGTCACTGCCCAGCCTGGTGTTGACCAGCGCACAGTGTTGTCACTGCCCAGCCTGGTGTTGACCAGCGCACAGTGTTGTCACTGCCCAGCCTGGTGTTGACCAGCGCACAGTGTTGTCACTGCCCAGCCTGGTGTTGACCAGCGCACAGTGTTGTCACTGCCCAACCTGGTGTTGACCAGCGCACAGTGTTGTCACTGCCCAACCTGGTGTTGACCAGCGCACAGTGTTGTCACTGCTCAACCTGGTGTTGACCAGCGAACAGTGTTGTCACTGCCCAACCTGGTGTTGACCAGCGCACAGTGTTGCCACTGCCCAGCCTGGTGTTGACCAGCGCACAGTGTTGTCACTGCCCAGCCTGGTGTTGACCAGCGCACAATGTTGTCACTGCCCAGCCTGGTGTTGACCAGCGCACAGTGTTGTCACTGCTCAACCTGGTGTTGAGAAGCGAACAGTGTTGTCACTGCCCAACCTGGTGTTGACCAGCGCACAGTGTTGTCACTGCCCAGCCTGGTGTTGACCAGCGCACAGTGTTGTCACTGCCCAACCTGGTGTTGACCAGCGCACAGTGTTGTCACTGCCCAGCCTGGTGTTGACCAGCGCACAGTGTTGTCACTGCCCAACCTGGTGTTGACCAGCGCACAGTGTTGTCACTGCTCAACCTGGTGTTGACCAGCCCCCATGTGTTGTCACTGCTCAACCTGGTGTTGACCAGCACACAGTGTTGTCACTGCTCAACCTGGTGTTGACCAGCGCACAGTGTTGTCACTGCCCAGCCTGGTGTTGACCAGCGCACAGTGTTGTCACTGCCCAACCTGGTGTTGACCAGCGCACAGTGTTGTCACTGCTCAACCTGGTGTTGACCAGCACACAGTGTTGTCACTGCTCAACCTGGTGTTGACCAGCGCACAGTGTTGTCACTGCTCAACCTGGTGTTGACCAGCGCACAGTGTTGTCACTGCCCAGCCTGGTGTTGACCAGCGCACAGTGTTGTCACTGCCCAACCTGGTGTTGACCAGCGCACAGTGTTGTCACTGCCCAGCCTGGTGTTGACCAGCGCACAGTGTTGTCACTGCCCAGCCTGGTGTTGACCAGCGCACAGTGTTGTCACTGCCCAGCCTGGTGTTGACCAGCGCACAGTGTTGTCACTGCCCAGCCTGGTGTTGACCAGCGCACAGTGTTGTCACTGCCCAACCTGGTGTTGACCAGCGCACAGTGTTGTCACTGCCCAACCTGGTGTTGACCAGCGCACAGTGTTGTCACTGCTCAACCTGGTGTTGACCAGCGAACAGTGTTGTCACTGCCCAACCTGGTGTTGACCAGCGCACAGTGTTGCCACTGCCCAGCCTGGTGTTGACCAGCGCACAGTGTTGTCACTGCCCAGCCTGGTGTTGACCAGCGCACAATGTTGTCACTGCCCAGCCTGGTGTTGACCAGCGCACAGTGTTGTCACTGCTCAACCTGGTGTTGACAAGCGAACAGTGTTGTCACTGCCCAACCTGGTGTTGACCAGCGCACAGTGTTGTCACTGCCCAGCCTGGTGTTGACCAGCGCACAGTGTTGTCACTGCCCAACCTGGTGTTGACCAGCGCACAGTGTTGTCACTGCCCAGCCTGGTGTTGACCAGCGCACAGTGTTGTCACTGCCCAACCTGGTGTTGACCAGCGCACAGTGTTGTCACTGTTGTTCTAGCTGCTCAGTCAAATTATGTTCCAAATAGGGAAATCAGATCAAACAAAAATGATCCTAAATGGATGAACAATAGATTAAAATATCTGATTGGTCAAAAGAGAGGCATATATAGGCAAATCAAAAGAGGAGAGGGGCAATTAAGAAATCGATATATTCAGTTAAAGAGAGAAATAAAAAAGGGAATTAGAAAAGCAAATAGAGATTATGAGGTTAAAGTTGCAAGAGAATCGAAGACTAACCCAAAAGGATTCTTTCAGGTATACAGAAGTAAGATCAGGGACAAGATAGGCCCACTCAAAAGTTCCCCGGGTCAGCTCACTGACAGTGATAAGGAAATGTGTAGAATTTTTAACACATACTTCCTCTCAGTTTTTACACAGGAGGATACCAGCGATATTCCAGTAATGATAAATTATGTAGAACAGGACGATAATAAACTGTGCACTATTAGGGTCACAAGTGACATGGTCCTTAGGCAAATAGATAAATTAAAACCTAACAAATCCCCAGGCCCTGATGAACTGTATGCAAGGGTTCTAAAGGAATGTAAAGAGGAGCTTAGCACACCTTTGGCTAATCTTTTCAACATATCACTACAAACTGGCATGGTGCCAGATAAGTGGAAAATGGCAAATGTGATACCTATTTTCAAAACAGGTGACAGGTCCTTAGCTTCGAACTATAGACCAATAAGCCTAACCTCCATAGTGGGAAAATTTATGGAATCAATAATTGCCGAGGCAGTTCGTAGCCACCTTGAAAAGCATAAATTAATCAACGAATCTCAGCATGGTTTTACAAAGGGGCGTTCCTGCCTTACGAATTTATTAACTTTTTTCACTAAGGTATTTGAGGAGGTAGATCATGGTAATGAATATGATATTGTGTATATGGACTTCAGTAAGGCTTTTGACAGGGTCCCACATCAGAGACTATTGAGGAAAATTAAAGCACATGGAATAGGAGGAGAAATTTTTTCCTGGATAGAGGCATGGTTGACAAATAGGCAGCAGAGAGTTTGCATAAATGGGGAGAAATCAGAGTGGGGAAGCGTCACGAGCGGTGTTCCACAGGGGTCAGTGTTGTTAGGTAAGACACATATGCAACAGTTAGACAACTTTATTCCGAAACGTTTCGCCTACACAGTAGGCTTCTTCAGTCGAATACAGAAAGTAGGCAGGAACAGTAGAGATGTGAAGACGATGTAATCAGTCCATCAACCTTAAAGTCGTAGAATTTGAGGTTGTCAGTCCCTCGGCCTGGAGAAGTTCAGTTCCATAGTCAGGAACTATCTGAAGATCAAGCGACAGTGCGGAGACTTAAATACTGTCGGAAGGAGAGGTGCAGGGTAGTAGTAGTAGTAGTAGTGGTAGTAGTAGTAGTAGTAGTAGAGGTAGTGAGAGGCCACTGAGAGGTCATGTCCCTCTCAGATCCAACCCTTCTCACTTGAAAAGCTTGTCCTAGGTGTTTTCTGTACCAAGATGCCACGTGTTGCAGTGTCTGACAAGATGAACATCAAAATGGTATACAATACCGACAGGTTGTTAGGTAAGACACATATGCAACAGTTAGACAACTTTATTCCGAAACGTTTCGCCTACACAGTAGGCTTCTTCAGTCGAATACAGAAAGTAGGCAGGAACAGTAGAGATGTGAAGACGATGTAATCAGTCCATCAACCTTAAAGTCGTAGAATTTGAGGTTGTCAGTCCCTCGGCCTGGAGAAGTTCAGTTCCATAGTCAGGAACTATCTGAAGATCAAGCGACAGTGCGGAGACTTAAATACTGTCGGAAGGAGAGGTGCAGGGTAGTAGTAGTAGTAGTAGTGGTAGTAGTAGTAGTAGTAGTAGAGGTAGTGAGAGGCCACTGAGAGGTCATGTCCCTCTCAGATCCAACCCTTCTCACTTTGATGTTCATCTTGTCAGACACTGCAACACGTGGCATCTTGGTACAGAAAACACCTAGGACAAGCTTTTCAAGTGAGAAGGGTTGGATCTGAGAGGGACATGACCTCTCAGTGGCCTCTCACTACCTCTACTACTACTACTACTACTACCACTACTACTACTACTACTACCCTGCACCTCTCCTTCCGACAGTATTTAAGTCTCCGCACTGTCGCTTGATCTTCAGATAGTTCCTGACTATGGAACTGAACTTCTCCAGGCCGAGGGACTGACAACCTCAAATTCTACGACTTTAAGGTTGATGGACTGATTACATCGTCTTCACATCTCTACTGTTCCTGCCTACTTTCTGTATTCGACTGAAGAAGCCTACTGTGTAGGCGAAACGTTTCGGAATAAAGTTGTCTAACTGTTGCATATGTGTCTTACCTAACAACCTGTCGGTATTGTATACCATTTTGATGTTCATCTTGTCAGACACTGCAACACGTGGCATCTTGGTACAGAAAACACCTAGGACAAGCTTTTCAAGTGAGAAGGGTTGGATCTGAGAGGGACATGACCTCTCAGTGGCCTCTCACTACCTCTACTACTACTACTACTACTACCACTACTACTACTACTACTACCCTGCACCTCTCCTTCCGACAGTATTTAAGTCTCCGCACTGTCGCTTGATCTTCAGATAGTTCCTGACTATGGAACTGAACTTCTCCAGGCCGAGGGACTGACAACCTCAAATTCTACGACTTTAAGGTTGATGGACTGATTACATCGTCTTCACATCTCTACTGTTCCTGCCTACTTTCTGTATTCGACTGAAGAAGCCTACTGTGTAGGCGAAACGTTTCGGAATAAAGTTGTCTAACTGTTGCATATGTGTCTTACCTAACAACCTGTCGGTATTGTATACCATTTTGATGTTCACAGGGGTCAGTGTTGGGCCCCCTGCTGTTCACAATCTACATAAACGACATAGATGAGGGCATAAAGAGCGACATCGGCAAGTTTGCCGATGACACCAAAATAGGCCGTCGAATTCATTCTGACGAGGACATTCGAGCACTCCAGGAAGATTTGAATAGACTGATGCAGTGGTCGGAGAAGTGGCAGATGCAGTTTAATATAGACAAATGCAAAGTTCTAAATGTTGGACAGGACAATAACCATGCCACATATAAACTAAATAATGTAGATCTTAATATTACGGATTGCGAAAAAGATTTAGGAGTTCTGGTTAGCAGTAATCTGAAACCAAGACAACAGTGCATAAGTGTTCGCAATAAAGCTAATAGAATCCTTGGCTTCATATCAAGAAGCATAAATAATAGGAGTCCTCAGGTTGTTCTTCAACTCTATACATCCTTGGTTAGGCCTCATTTAGATTATGCTGCACAGTTTTGGTCACCGTATTACAGAATGGATATAAATTCTCTGGAAAATGTACAAAGGAGGATGACAAAGATGATCCCATGTATCAGAAACCTTTCCTATGAGGATAGACTAAGGGCCCTGAAACTGCACTCTCTAGAAAGACGTAGAATTAGGGGGGATATGATTGAGGTGTATAAATGGAAGACAGGAATAAATAAAGGGGATGTAAATAGTGTGCTGAAAATATCTAGCCTAGACAGGACTCGCAGCAATGGTTTTAAGTTGGAAAAATTCAGATTCAGGAGGGATATAGGAAAGTACTGGTTTGGTAATAGAGTTGTGGATGAGTGGAACAAACTCCCAAGTACCGTTATAGAGGCCAGAACGTTGTGTAGCTTTAAAAATAGGTTGGATAAATACATGAGTAGATGTGGGTGGGTGTGAGTTAGACCTGATAGCTTGTGCTACCAGGTCGGTTGCCGTGTTCCTCCCTTAAGTCAATGTGACCTGACCTGACTAGGTTGGGTGCATTGGCTTAAGCCGGTAGGAGACTTGGACCTGCCTCGCATGGGCCAGTAGGCCTTCTGCAGTGTTCCTTCGTTCTTATGTTCTTATGCTCAACCTGGTGTTGACCAGCGCACAGTGTTGTCACTGCCCAGCCTGGTGTTGACCAGCGCACAGTGTTGTCACTGCCCAACCTGGTGTTGACCAGCGCACAGTGTTGTCACTGCTCAACCTGGTGTTGACCAGCACACAGTGTTGTCACTGCTCAACCTGGTGTTGACCAGCGCACAGTGTTGTCACTGCTCAACCTGGTGTTGACCAGCGCACAGTGTTGTCACTGCCCAGCCTGGTGTTGACCAGCGCACAGTGTTGTCACTGCCCAACCTGGTGTTGACCAGCGCAGTGTTGTCACTGCCCAGCCTGGTGTTGACCAGCGCACAGTGTTGTCACTGCCCAGCCTGGTGTTGACCAGCGCACAGTGTTGTCACTGCCCAACCTGGTGTTGACCAGCGCACAGTGTTGTCACTGCCCAGCCTGGTGTTGACCAGCGCACAGTGTTGTCACTGCCCAGCCTGGTGTTGACCAGCGCACAGTGTTGTCACTGCCCAGCCTGGTGTTGACCAGCGCACAGTGTTGTCACTGCCCAGCCTGGTGTTGACCAGCGCACAGTGTTGTCACTGCCCAGCCTGGTGTTGACCAGCGCACAGTGTTGTCACTGCCCAGCCTGGTGTTGACCAGCGCACAGTGTTGTCACTGCCCAGCCTGGTGTTGACCAGCGCACAGTGTTGTCACTGCCCAACCTGGTGAACATTAAAATGGTATAAAATACCGACAGATTGTTAGGTAAGACACATATGCAACAGTTAGGTATCTTTATTTCGAAACGTTTCGCCTACACAGTAGGCTTCTTCAGTCGAGTACAGAAAAGTTGATAGAAGCAGAAGATACTTGAAGACGATGTAATCAGTCCATCACCCTTAAAGTTTTGAGGTGGTCAGTCCCTCAGTCTGGAGAAGAGCACTGTTCCGTTGTCTGAAACAATATGAAGTTGAAGTGACAGGATGGAGCCTTTATATAGTGCCAGGAGGTGAGACGTAGGTTGCTTTGGGAGGGCAGGTCCCCCTCAAACCCAGCCGTTCTCACTAGTAGAGGTCGAAGTTGATGGTCTGTACCAAGATACCCTTGTGTTGCAGTGTCTGACAGAATGAACATTAAAATGGTACAGACCATCAACTTCGACCTCTACTAGTGAGAACGGCTGGGTTTGAGAGGGACCTGCCCTCCCATAGCAACCTACGTCTCACCTCCTGGCACTATATAAAGGCTCCATCCTGTCACTTCAACTTCATATTGTTTCAGACAACGGAACAGTGCTCTTCTCCAGACTGAGGGACTGACCACCTCAAAACTTTAAGGGTGATGGACTGATTACATCGTCTTCAAGTATCTTCTGCTTCTATCAACTTTTCTGTACTCGACTGAAGAAGCCTACTGTGTAGGCGAAACGTTTCGAAATAAAGATACCTAACTGTTGCATATGTGTCTCGCCCAACCTGGTGTTGACCAGCGCACAGTGTTGTCACTGCCCAGCCTGGTGTTGACCAGCGCACAGTGTTGTCACTGCCCAACCTGGTGTTGACCAGCGCACAGTGTTGTCACTGCCCAGTGCACAGTGTTGTCAAGGCAGCAAACTAAAGATGGATGAAAGAGTTGGCAGCGCTGCACGCTCAGAACAGGCCTGGTCAGCCAGGTTGTTGATGCTTGCCATACGTACTGCAAAGTAAGCACCACAGTCTGACGAGGAATGTTTTATATCAATTTGCCACGATCAGCCGGGCTTTGGTTCGTACGTTGGACTACGTGCGGCCAGCAGTAACAGCCTGGATGATCAGGCCCTCATCCACAGTGAGGCCTCGGGGGCGTTGACCCCCGGGAAACCCTCCAGGTAGATTCCAGGTAAGAGGGATTCTCAAAGGAAGGATGTTAACCAACCATCCATCGACGTAAACTGTCTATTTTAAGTGACACAGTCAAGTTCACCTTACACTACCAAGAGTGGGTCGACCCGCTCCTCTACAACTTCCTCCTCCCTACTAGTTACCCATAACCTATTTTTTACTGCATCTTTACACATTTACCCCTTCCCTTCTCGTCACCCCTTCCCTTCTCGTCACCCCTTCCCTTCTCGCCACCCCTCCCTTCTCGTCACCCCTCCCTTCTCGTCACCCCTTCCCTTCTCGCCACCCCTCCCTTCTCGTCACCCCTCCCTTCTCGTCACCCCTCCCTTCTCGTCACCCCTTCCCTTCTCGCCACCCCTTCCCTTCTCGTCACCCCTCCCTTCTCGTCACCCCTTCCCTTCTCGCCACCCCTTCCCTTCTCGTCACCCCTCCCTTCTCGTCACCCCTCCCTTCTCGTCACCCCTCCCTTCTCGTCACCCCTCCCTTCTCGTCACCCCTTCCCTTCTCGCCACCCCTTCCCTTCTCGTCACCCCTTCCCTTCTCGTCACCCCTCCCTTCTCACCACCACTCCCTTCTCGTCACCCCTCCCTTCTCGTCACCCCTCCCATCTCGTCACCCCTTCCCTTCTCGCCACCCCTCCCTTCTCGTCACCCCTTCCCTTCTCGTCACCACTCCCTTCTCGTCACCCCTCCCTTCTCGTCACCCCTTCCCTTCTCGTCACCACTCCCTTCTCGTCACCCCTCCCTTCTCGTCACCCCTCCCTTCTCGTCACCCCTCCCTTCTCGTCACCCCACCCTTCTCGCCACCCCTCCCTTCTCGCCACCCCTCCCTTCTCGTCACCACTCCCTTCTCGTCACCACTCCCTTCTCGCCACCCCTCCCTTCTCGTCACCACTCCCTTCTCGTCACCCCTCCCTTCTCGTCACCACTCCCTTCTCGTCACCACTCCCTTCTCGTCACCCCTCCCTTCTCGTCACCACTCCCTTCTCGTCACCACTCCCTTCTCGTCACCCCTCCCTTCTCGCCACCCCTCCCTTCTCGCCACCCCTCCCTTCTCGTCACCCCTCCCTTCTCACCACCACTCCCTTCTCGTCACCCCTCCCTTCTCGTCACCCCTCCCTTCTCGCCACCCCTCCCTTCTCGCCACCCCTCCCTTCTCGTCACCCCTCCCTTCTCGCCACCCCTCCCTTCTCGTCACCCCTCCCTTCTCGTCACCCCTCCCTTCTCAACACCACTCCCTTCTCGTCACCCCTCCCTTCTCGTCACCACTCCCTTCTCACCACCACTCCCTTCTCGTCACCCCTCCCTTCTCGTCACCCCTCCCTTCTCACCACCACTCCCTTCTCGTCACCCCTCCCTTCTCGTCACCCCTCCCTTCTCACCACCACTCCCTTCTCGTCATCCCTCCCTTCTCGTCACCCCTCCCTTCTCACCACCACTCCCTTCTCGCCACCCCTCCCTTCTCGTCACCCCTCCCTTCTCCCCACCCCTCCCTTCTCGTCACCCCTCCCTTCTCGTCACCCCTCCCTTCTCACCACCACTCCCTTCTCGTCACCCCTCCCTTCTCGTCACCACTCCCTTCTCGTCACCCCTCCCTTCTCGCCACCCCTCCCTTCTCGTCACCCCTCCCTTCTCGTCACCACTCCCTTCTCGTCACCCCTCCCTTCTCGCCACCCCTCCCTTCTCGTCACCCCTCCCTTCTCGCCACCCCTCCCTTCTCGTCACCCCTCCCTTCTCGCCACCCCTCCCTTCTCGTCACCCCTCCCTTCTCGCCACCACTCCCTTCTCGTCACCCCTCCCTTCTCGTCACCCCTCCCTTCTCGTCACCCCTCCCTTCTCGCCACCCCTCCCTTCTCGTCACCCCTCCCTTCTCGTCACCCCTCCCTTCTCGCCACCCCTCCCTTCTCGTCACCCCTCCCTTCTCGCCACCCCTCCCTTCTCGTCACCCCGCCCTTCTCGCCACCCCTCCCTTCTCGCCACCCCTCCCTTTTCGTCACCCCTCCCTTCTCGCCACCCCTCCCTTCTCGCCACCCCTCCCTTCTCGCCACCCCTCCCTTCTCGCCACCCTCCCTTCTCGCCACCCCTCCCTTCTCGTCACCCCTCCCTTCTCGCCACCCCTCCCTTCTCGCCACCCCTCCCTTCTCGCCACCCCTCCCTTCTCGTCACCCCTCCCTTCTCGCCACCCCTCCCTTCTCGCCACCCCTCCCTTCTCGCCACCCCTCCCTTCTCGCCACCCCTCCCTTCTCGCCACCCCTCCCTTCTCGTCACCCCTCCCTTCTCGCCACCCCTCCCTTCTCGCCACCCCTCCCTTCTCGCCACCCCTCCCTTCTCGTCACCCCTCCCTTCTCGCCACCCCTCCCTTCTCGTCACCCCTCCCTTCTCGCCACCCCTCCCTTCTCGCCACCCCTCCCTTCTCGGCACCCCTCCCTTCTCGCCACCCCTCCCTTCTCGGCACCCCTCCCTTCTCGTCACCCCTCCCTTCTCACCACCCCTCCCTTCTCGCCACCCCTCCCTTCTCGTCACCCCTCCCTTCTCACCACCACTCCCTTCTCGTCACCCCTCCCTTCTCGTCACCCCTCCCTTCTCGCCACCCCTCCCTTCTCGTCACCCCTCCCTTCTCGTCACCCCTTCCCTTCTCACCACCCCTCCCTTCTCGTCACCCCTCCCTTCTCGTCACCCCTTCCCTTCTCGTCACCCCTCCCTTCTCGTCACCCCTCCCTTCTCGCCACCCCTCCCTTCTCGTCACCCCTCCCTTCTCGCCACCCCTCCCTTCTCGCCACCCCTCCCTTCTCGTCACCCCTCCCTTCTCACCACCACTCCCTTCTCGTCACCCCTCCCTTCTCGTCACCACTCCCTTCTCGCCACCCCTCCCTTCTCGTCACCCCTCCCTTCTCGTCACCCCTTCCCTTCTCACCACCCCTCCCTTCTCGTCACCCCTCCCTTCTCGTCACCCCTCCCTTCTCGCCACCACTCCCTTCTCGTCACCCCTCCCTTCTCGTCACCCCTCCCTTCTCGTCACCCCTCCCTTCTCGTCACCCCTTCCCTTCTCACCACCCCTCCCTTCTCGTCACCCCTCCCTTCTCGTCACCCCTCCCTTCTCGGCACCCCTCCCATCTCGTCACCCCTCCCTTCTCGTCACCCCTCCCTTCTCGTCACCACTCCCTACTCGCCCCCGCTCCCTTCTCGTCATCCCTCCCTTCTCGTCACCCCTCCCTTCTCGACACCACTCCCTTCTCGCCACCACTCCCTTCTCGTCACCCCTCCCTTCTCGTCACCCCTCCCTTCTCGTCACCCCTCCCTTCTCGTCACCCCTTCCCTTCTCACCACCCCTCCCTTCTCGTCACCCCTCCCTTCTCGTCACCCCTTCCTTCTCGTCACCCCTCCCTTCTCGTCACCACTCCCTTCTCGCCACGACTCCCTTCTCGTCACCCCTCCCTTCTCGTCACCCCTCCCTTCTCGCCACCACTCCCTTCTCGTCACCACTCCCTTCTCGCCACCACTCCCTTCTCGTCACCCCTCCCTTCTCGTCACCCCTCCCTTCTCACCACCCCTCCCTTCTCGCTACCCCTCCCTTCTCGTCATTCCTCTTACGGTGACCTAACAGCCACGTTCTGTCTATAAGACTGGGTGTTGAAAAGCTCCAGGACACTTCATATTTTTTGGTCATGGACCGGGCCGCTAGGGCACTGACCCCCGGAACTCCCTCCAGGTATACCCTACTTACTGCCCCTCTCCCTCCCACGAGTTTCATTAACGTATTTCTCGCTAACATTTGTGCTGCTCTTATAAATAGGTTATTTCAATTTAAAGTCTGCGGATCAGTCCCTCCAGTATTTTTCAGTGTGCATAACATCTTTCTCACCTACACTTTATGGAGTACAGTTTGAGGGGGAAATCTCAGGTATTAAAATTAAATAAGGCGCTTTAGTGAATTGATTCTGGCAGTGAAAGTTCTCTGTACATTCTTCAGAGCTGCAATTTACGTACCGTAACCGAGGCTGTTGATGTACAACGGTATTACAACCCAGGAATTCAAAGGCCTGTTATCCTGGGTGTAAAGGGAGCAAAATATACACAGCAGAAAGACTTTTGACTCATATTATCCTTTCACCAAGTAAGAACAGAAGTATGTACACTATATACACTATGTACAACAATAGGTATTAGTGCACTCCACGGTAAGCAAGGCAGAATAGAAGCCACTAGAGATCAGACCGTGCTTCAACCAGCTCTAGAATGGGAATGACAAGGGCAGACAGGCGGGTGGTGCCCACAACACCTCTGCGATTGCCAGAACCATCTTCTCATTGTAATAAAGTTGGTAGAATTACCGACAATATGTAAAGTAAAAGGATACAAGTGCAACTAATGTGACATTTATTGTGGCAACGTTTCGCTCTCCAGGAGTTTTATCAAGCCAATACAAACAATACACGGACACAGAAGGTATATAAAGGCTCAGAGTGAGGTGCAATACTAGTGAGGTACCATTTCGATGTTCACTAGTGGTAGTGGTAGTGTCCGTGTATTGTTTGTAATGGCTTGATAAAGCTCCTGGAGAGCGAAACGTTGCCACAATGTCACATTAGTTGCACTTGTGTCCTTTTACTTTACATCTTCTCATTGGCTGAACCTGGGTACTGATCGAACGACGGGGCCCCATCGTCCGACCCTAGTACTGGTTCGCTGGTTGGGGGAGATAGCCTTTCAATGAGGATGTGTACATGCTAGAGCACAAGTGCTTCCAGGAGTATCTAGTGTATTATTTTCCTTATAGTGATATAAACATTGAAGAATGAGACACTTATTCAACATTTGGTCATCTTTACTGAGGAAACGTTTCGCCACACAGTGGCCTCATCAGTCCAGTACAAAGAAGAACGGTGTAGAGAGAGGCGGAGACTGAACACATCGACTCCAGGCTGAGGGACTGATTACCTCAAACTACTCTTCTCTTTACACCGTTCTTCTTTGTACTGTACTGATGAAGCCACTGTGTGGCGAAACGTTTCTTCAGTAAAGATGACCAAATGCTGAATAAGTGTCTCATTCTTCAACTTGTCGGTTTTCTAAACAATTTATCACAAGATAAATGCTTTGTTGGGAAAAAAACACATACATGTCGAAAGCAAACCTGTATTTACAGACTACATTTCGCCTCAGAGCTTAGAGCGAAACATCGACTTCCAATGCTAGTGTACTCCTTCAACATGTTACATGGTTAACTCTAGGTCTCACACATCCTTCTTTCACTGAATCAATTTGTTATTCTTTATTTCTCTACGTGGAGTACTCTCCCTCTACGCTTTCATGTTAGTAAAAAGTTTGATACAAACAAATTGCACTAGCCTCCCCTTCCTAGTATCAAACCCGACCGCCCCGAATTCCCCAGGCGCCGTATAACCTATGAATGCAACAATAAGAGATTACAGTTGACCTGACATTACCGAGACACAGACCAGTAACTTGGGCACCGCTTTCGTATAAAGACGTCTAGCACAGGACAACAAGTTTCCATTAAGATCAAACTCTATATCAAGTCCTGAAAAAGTTCACTGCCGAGCGAAACGTCGTCTAAAATAGTCTTGCTTTACTTTAAATATGTTTATACCCACATTAGATTGTTCGACAGAAAACAGTGACGTGCGAGAAAAAGATCTCCTTTGCTACTTATGTACCTGTTGGGAAAACCCATAAACACACACACACACACACACACATACACACACACACACACACACACACACACACACACACACACACACACACACACACACACACATACACACACACACACATACACTGCGTATTTTTGGACTGCAAGAAGGCTTTCGACACAGTTCCTCACAAGAGGTTACTGCAAAAGCTAGAGGACCAGGCACACATAACAGGAAAGGCACTGCAATGGATCAGAGAATATCTGACAGGGAGGCAACAACGAGTCATGGTACGCGACGAGGTGTCAGAGTGGGCGCCTGTGACAAGCGGGGTTCCACAGGGGTCAGTCCTAGGACCTGTGCTGTTCTTGGTATACGTGAACGACATAACGGAAGGGATAGACTCAGAAGTGTCCTTGTTTGCAGACGATAAGAAGTTAATGAGAAGAATCGAATCGGACGAGGATCAGGCAGGACTACAAAGAGATCTGGACAGGCTACAAGCCTGGTCCAGCAACTGGCTCCTTGAATTTAACCCTGCCAAATGCAAAGTCATGAAGATTGGGGAAGGGCAAAGAAGACCGCAGACACAATATAGTTTAGATGGCCAAAGACTGCAAACCTCACTCAAGGAAAAAGATCTGGGGGTGAGTATAACACCGAGCATATCTCCTGAGGCGCACATCAATCAGATAACTGCTGCAGCATACGGGCGCCTGGCAAACCTACGGATAGCGTTCCGATACCTCAGTAAGGATTCGTTTAAGACTCTGTACACCATCTACGTCAGGCCCATACTGGAGTATGCAGCACCAGTTTGGAATCCACACCTAGTCAAGCACGTCAAGAAATTAGAGAAAGTGCAAAGGTTTGCAACAAGACTAGTCCCAGAGCTACGGGGATTGTCCTATGAAGAAAGGTTGAGGGAAATCGGCCTGACGACACTGGAGGCCAGGAGGGTCAGGGGAGACATGATAACGACATATAAAATACTGCGCGGAATAGACGAGGTGGACAAAGACGGGATGTTCCAGAGATGGGACACAGACACAAGAGGTCACAATTGGAAGTTGAAGACTCAGATGAATCAAAGGGATGTTAGGAAGTATTTCTTCAGTCATAGAGTAGTCAGGCCATGGAATAGCCTAGAAAGTGATGTGGTGGAGGCAGGAACCATACATAGTTTTAAGGCGAGGTATGATAGAGCTCATAGGGCAGGGAGAGAGAGGACCTAGTAGCAATCAGCGAAGAGGCGGGGCCAGGAGCTGTGACTCGACCCCTGCAACCACAAATAGGTGAGTACAAATAGGTGGTGAGTACACACACACACACACACACACACACACACACACACACACACACACAGGAGCTCGGACTCGACCCCCGCAACCTCAACTAGGTGAGTACACACACACACACACACACACACACACACACACACACACACACACACACATACACACACACACACACACACACACATACACACACACAGAAGGAGACAAAGGAGAAGGAGACAAAGAATTGGGAGGCACAAGTCGAAACTGCAGTAGCCAAGATAAGGGTCCTAGAAGTTGAGATAAATAGGCTGAAGCGAGTTACAGGGGCAGTGACCAGAGAAGACACAACATATGAAGCTGCGAGGCCGAACAGGAAGGAAGGAATTATGAATTATGCTAAGGTCACATCAATCTGCCAAGGAGGACCAAGGAGTGAAAGGGAAGATCAGCTGGTTGCAGATGGAGAAGGTGATAGGTCGAATGCTGAGGCACAACAAGGCTATCAAGAGCCACTGGAAAAATCAAGGGAGAAACTGACCACATACAGGCAGGATCCAGAGTCACAGAGGGTGAGGCAATGGGAGGAAGAAAGGGCAAAATCAGTGTTTATCCATGGGCTTCAGGAATGAGAGGAAAGGACACACACTGAAAGGCAGCAGGAAGAAAGAAAGGAGATTGAGAAAATCATCACGGAAATAGGTGAAGAGATGGACGAGATTGTAAATTTTCAGAGAATAGGGGGGTACTCGAAGGGGAGAAACCGACCAATCAAGCTGATTCTCAGGACGGAAACAGTGCGGAACAGGATCCTCCAAGAGAAACCACGACTGAAATACTCGGAAGAGTACAAGAGGGTGTTCCTAGACAGAGACAGAACAAAATCAGAACGACAGCAGCTGAGGGAGAGGACAAAAAAGCGAAAGGAGCTAGGAAAAGAGACAAGGAGGGAACCAGCAGAGGTCAGTCAGAGCAGGACAGAACAGCAAGGGCAAGCACACACACAACTACTCTCAGAACCATACAACCTATCACACCATCCCAACACACACTACAATCCATACCCACAGCCTCCACCCAACACCGAGCTATAGAATCCCACAGTATGCCACCAGGTCTCCCACCCTCACAGGCCCCCCAAACCACAGTGTTGGAAAGGAAACTGAAGGTATGGTACACAAACGCTGATGGAATAACAAATAAGTGGGAGGAGTGGCATGAAAGAGTCAAAGAAGCATCACCGGACATCATAGCTCTCACAGAAACCAAGCTTACAGGTATGATAACAGATGCCATCTTTCCAACGGGATACCAAATCCTGAGGAAAGACAGAGGGAACAGGGGGGGGTGGAGGAGTGGCGTTGCTGATCAAAAATCGCTGGAATTTTGATGAGCTGGAGAGAGGAGATAGCGGAGAAGAAAGTGATTACATAGTGGGAACACTTCACTCTGGAGGTCCCAAGGTGGTAATAGCAGTGATGTATAACCCACCACAGAACAGCAGGAGGCCAAGGCAAGAGTACGACGAGAGCAATAGAGCGATGGTTGACACACATGGCTAGAGTGGCCAGAAGAGCTCATGCATGCAGGGCAAAGCTCCTGATCATGGGTGACTTTAACCACAAGGAGATCGATTGGGAGAACTTGGACCCACATGGGGGCCAAGATACATGGAGGGCTAAGATGATGGAGGTGGTACTGGAGAACTTCATGTACCAACACGTAAGGGACACTACAAGAGAGAGAGGAGAGGATGAACCAGCAAGGCTGGACTTAGTATTCACCTTCAGTAGTGCAGATATCGAGGACATCACATATGAAAGACCCCTTGGGGCCAGTGACCATGTGGTTTTAAGCTTCGAATACACAGTAGAGCTACAAGTGGAGGGAGAAGCAGGAAGGCCAGGACGAATGAAGCCAAACTACAAGAAAGGGGACTACACAGGAATGAGGAACTACCTGAACGGGGTTCAGTGGGACAGAGAACTGGCAGGGAAGCCAGTTAATGAGATGATGGAATATGTAGCAACAAAATGCAAGGAGGCTGAGGAGAGGTTTGTACCCAAGGGTAACAGGATTAATGAAAAAGCCAGGATGAGCCCATGGTTTACCCAAAGGTGCAGGGAGGCAAAAACCAAGTGTGCTAGGGAACTGAAGAAATATAGAAGGCAAAGGACCCAGGAGAATAAGGAGAACAGTCGTAGAGCCAGAAACGAATATGCACAGATAAGAAGGGAGGCCCAAAGACAATATGAAAATGACATAGCAGCGAAAGCCAAATCTGACCCGAAACTGTTGTACAGCCACATCAGGAGGAAAACAACAGTCAAGGACCAGGTAATCAGGCTAAGGAAGGAAGGAGGAGAGACAACAAGAAATGACCGTGAAGTATGTGAAGAACTCAACAAGAGATTCAAAGAAGTGTTCACAGAGGAGACAGAAGGGACTCCAGAAAGACGGAGAGGTGGGGCACACCACCAAGTGCTGGACACAGTGCACACAACCGAGGAAGAAGTGAAGAGGCTTCTGAGTGAGCTAGATACCTCAAAGGCAATGGGGCCAGATAACATCTCCCCATGGGTATTGAGAGAGGGAGCAGAGGCGCTATGTGTACCCCTAACAACAATATTCAATACATCTATCGAAACAGGGAGATTGCCTGAGGCATGGAAGACAGCAAATGTAGTCCCAATCTTTAAAAAAGGAGACAGACATGAAGCATTAAACTACAGACCAGTGTCACTGACATGTATAGTATGCAAAATCATGGAGAAGATTATCAGGAGAAGAGTGGTGGAACACCTAGAAAGGAATGATCTCATCAACAGCAGCCAACATGGTTTCAGGGACGGGAAATCCTGTGTCACAAACCTACTGGGGTTCTATGACATGGTGACAGCAGTAAGACAAGAGAGAGAGGGGTGGGTGGATTGCATTTTCTTGGACTGCAAGAAGGCGTTTGACACAGTTCCACACAAGAGATTGGTGCAAAAACTGGAGGACCAAGCAGGGATAACAGGGAAGGCACTACAATGGATCAGGGAATACTTGTCAGGAAGACAGCAGCGAGTCATGGTACGTGGCGAGGTGTCAGAGTGGGCACCTGTGACCAGCGGGGTCCCGCAGGGGTCAGTCCTAGGACCAGTGCTGTTTCTGGTATTTGTGAACGACATGACGGAAGGAATAGACTCTGAGGTGTCCCTGTTTGAAGATGACGTGAAGTTGATGAGAAGAATACACTCGATCGAAGACCAGGCAGAACTACAAAGGGATCTGGACAGGCTGCAGACCTGGTCCAGCAATTGGCTCCTGGAGTTCAATCCCACCAAGTGCAAAGTCATGAAGATTGGGGAAGGGCAAAGAAGGCCGCAGACGGAGTACAGTCTAGGGGGTCAGAGACTACAAACCTCACTCAAGGAAAAAGATCTTGGGGTGAGTATAACACCAGGCACATCTCCTGAAGCGCACATCAACCAAATAACTGCTGCAGCATATGGGCGCCTAGCAAACCTCAGAACAGCATTCCGACATCTTAATAAGGAATCATTCAGGACCCTGTACACCGTGTACGTTAGGCCCATATTGGAGTATGCGGCACCAGTTTGGAACCCACACCTAGCCAAGCACGTGAAGAAACTAGAGAAAGTGCAAAGGTTTGCAACAAGACTAGTCCCAGAGCTAAGAGGTATGTCCTACGAGGAGAGGTTAAGGGAAATCAACCTGACGACACTGGAGGACAGGAGAGACAGGGGGGACATGATAACGACATACAAAATACTGAGAGGAATTGACAAGGTGGACAAAGACAGGATGTTCCAGAGATTGGACACAGTAACAAGGGGACACAGTTGGAAGCTGAAGACACAGATGAATCACAGGGATGTTAGGAAGTATTTCTTCAGCCACAGAGTAGTCAGTAAGTGGAATAGTTTGGGAAGCGATGTAGTGGAGGCAGGATCCATACATAGCTTTAAGCAGAGGTATGATAAAGCTCACGGCTCAGGGAGAGTGACCTAGTAGCGATCAGTGAAGAGGCGGGGCCAGGAGCTCGGACTCGACCCCCGCAACCTCAACTAGGTGAGTTCAACTAGGTGAGTACATACACACACACACACACACACATACACACACACACACACACACACATACACACACACACACACACACACACACACACATACACACACACACACACACACACACACACACACTTACACACACACACACACACACACACACACACACACACACACACACACACACACACACACACACACACACACACACACACACAGAAAAGAGGCACTAAACTATAGACCTGTGTCATTGACGTGTATAGTATGCAAAATTATGGAGAAGATTATCAGGAGGAGAGTGGTGGAGCACCTGGAACGGAACAAGAGTATAAATGCCAACCAGCACGGATTCATGGAAGGCAAATCATGTGTCACAAACCTTCTGGAGTTTTATGGTAAAATAACAGAAGTAAGACACGAGAGAGAGGGGTGGGTTGATTGCATCTTCTTGGACTGCAAGAAGGCCTTTGACACAGTTCCTCACAAGAGATTAGTGCAGAAGCTAGATCATCAGGCGCATATAACAGGAAGGGCACTGCAATGGATCAGAGAATACCTGACAGGGAGGCAACAACGAGTCATGGTACGTAATGATGTATCACAGTGGGCACCTGTGACGAGCGGGGTCCCACAGGGGTCGGTCCTAGGACCAGTGCTATTTTTGGTATATGTGAACGACATGATGGAAGGGTTAGACTCAGAAGTGTCCCTGTTTGCAGATGATGTGAAGTTAATGAGGAGAATTAAATCTGATGAGGACCAGGCAGGACTTCAAAGAGACCTGGACAGACTGGACACCTGGTCCAGCAAATGGCTTCTCGAATTTAATCCTGCCAAATGCAAAGCCATGAAGATAGGGGAAGGGCACAGAAGACCACAGGCCGAGTATAGGCTAGGTGGCCAAAGACTGCAAACCTCACTCAAGAAGAAAGATCTTGGGGTGAGTATAACACCGAGCATGTCTCCGGAAGCACACATCAACCAGATAACTGCTGCAGCATATGGGCGCCTGGCAAACCTGAGAACAGCATTCCGATACCTTAGTGAGGAATCGTTCAAGACACTGTACACCGTGTATGTCAGGCCCATACTGGAGTATGCAGCACCTGTTTGGAACCCGCACTTGATAAAGCACGTCAAGAAACTAGAGAAAGTACAAAGGTTTGCGACAAGGTTAGTTCCAGAGCTAAGGGGAATGTCCTATGAAGAAAGATTAAGGGAAATCGGCCTGACGACACTGGAGGACAGGAGGGTCAGGGGAGACATGATAACGACATATAAAATACTGCGTGGAATAGACAAGGTGGACAAAGACAGGATGTTCCAGGGAGGGGACACAGAAACAAGAGGCCACAACTGGAAGTTGAAGACACAAATGAGTCAGAGAGATATTAGGAAGTATTTCTTCAGTCATAGAGTTGTAAGGCAGTGGAATAGCCTAGAAAATGACGTAGTGGAGGCAGGAACCATACACAGTTTTAAGACGAGGTTTGATAAAGCTCATGGAGCGGGGAGAGAGAGGGCCCAGTAGCAACCGGTGAAGAGGCGGGGCCAGGAGCTAAGACTCGACCCCTGCAACCACAAATAGGTGAGTACACAAAACCAATCAGCAGGTAACAACCACATGAAGCCCACATAACTAGGCTTCTCCCAAGATGCTGTAACTAGCAAACATTTTCCAAGATGGTCGCCCGAGCTTCAGGAAATGACTGGATTGCCTCTTCTCAAAATTGGTCGAAGTGTAGATGTGATCTATACGATCTGTGGGAACCAACGGACTGCCACTGGCAACACATCATAGCGTACACTGATGGTGGAATTTATGGTAGTGGTGGTAGAGGTGATGGTGGTAGAAGTGGTGGTGATGGTGGTAGAGGTAGTGGTGGTGGTGATGGTGGTAGAGGTGGTGGTGATGGTGGTAGAGGTAGTGTTGGTGGTTGTAGAGGTAGTGGTGAAGGTGGAAGAGGTGGTGCTGATGATGGTAGAAGTAGTGGTGGTGGTGATGGTGGTAGAGGTAGGTGGTGGTGATGGTGGTAGAGGTAGGTGGTGGTGATGGTGGTAGAGGTAGGTGGTGGTGATGGTGGTAGAGGTAGGTGGTGGTGATGGTGGTAGAGGTAGGTGGTGGTGATGGTGGTAGAGGTAGGTGGTGGTGGTAGATACAGTCATCGTACATCGACACAAAACATTTAAGATGAATATAGTATACAAGACAGCCAGATTCCTTTACAAGACGGTAGGAGAGAAGAGGTCTAGGACCACCAGTACCGTCACATACAACGTCACCTATAAACACCAACACGTCACAGGCTCACTAATACAACACGCACCGAAAGCATTATATAGATATAGGAAAAATTATATAGTATAGTGAATGATGGTGAAAGTTTTTCTTTTTCGGGCCACCCTGCCTTGGTGGCCACCCTGCCTTGGTGGCCACCCTGCCTTGGTGGCCACCCTGCCTTGGTGGGAATCGGCCAGTGTGTTAATAAAAATAAAATATATTATATAGAACGATTATAAGACACTTCTAAAATAATGTGTTGTTTGTAGACTGAACACTTGTGGTCATTTTCTGGGGTCCTCGCCCCCTCCCCCACCTACATAATTACTTTATTAAACCATTTAAAATATAATATTTTTTGCTTACCCTTTTTCCAACATCATTTTTTAAAACATAACTCTTTTTTTTTACAAAAAAAATATAGAATTTTTTTAGCCAATGGTCAAATTTATAACCGATGTATTTACTATGAAATAAATTTATAACCGATGTATTTACTTAGAAATACAATAATATTTACCGAGCTGACTGTATTGATTGTTATAATACATATTTGATATTGGATGATAATAATAATAAAATATATATTGAAAAACAATCAATAAAGTCAAAACGGTAAATATTATTGTATTTCCAAGTAAATACATCGGTTATAATTTTTTTTCAAAGTTATTGTATTAATGTATGCAAAAAATAAAATTAATGCTGGCGAAGGGTTCTCGATCCAGAGAATCAGAGCTGCCCTCCTCATCCTCAAAGCTTATATTACCTCTCATTCCAGAGACGTAAAGTGATCCCTACGGTTTTAGTGCTTATTGCCGCGCCTTTAATTAGGTATCACTATACAGAAGTATAGTGATACCTAATTATGGTAATAATGGTAGTGGCGCGTGTTGACAGTGGCGGGTGTTGGTAGTGGCAGGTGTTGAAGAGGAAAGGCCTGGTGCCTGAGGTGTTGGTAGTGGCAGGTGTTGAAGAGGGAAGGCCTGGCGCCTGAGATGTTGGTAGTGGCAGGTGTTGAAGAGGGAAGGCCTTGTGCCTGAAGTGTTGGTAGTGGCAGGTGTTGAAGAGGAAAGGCCTGGTCCCTGAGGTGCTGGTAGTGGCAGGTGTTGAAGAGGGAAGGCATGGCGCCTGAGATGTTGGTGAGGGAAGGCCTGGTGCCTGAGATGTTGGTAGTGGCAGGTGTTGAAGAGGAAAGGCCTGGTGCCTGAAGTGTTGGTAGTGGCAGGTGTTGAAGAGGAAAGGCCTGGTCCCTGAGGTGCTGGTAGTGGCAGGTGTTGAAGAGGAAAGGCCTGGTGCCTGAGGTGTTAGTAGTGGCAGGTGTTGAAGAGGGAAAGCCTGGTGCCTGAGGTGTTAGTAGTGGCAGGTGTTGAAGAGGGAAAGCCTGGTCCCTGAGGTGCTGGTAGTGGCAGGTGTTGAAGAGGGAAGGCCTGGTGCCTGAGGTGCTGGTAGTAGCAGGTGTTGAAGAGGGAAGGCCTGGTGCCTGAGGTGCTGGTAGTGGCAGGTGTTGAAAAGGAAAGGCCTGGTGCCTGAGGTGCTGGTAGTGGCAGGTGTTGAAGAGGAAAGGCCTGGTGCCTGAGGTGTTGGTAGTGACAGGTGTTGAAGAGGAAAGGCCTGGTGCCTGAGGTGTTGGTAGTGGCAGGTGTTGAAGAGGGAAGGCCTGGTGCCTGAAGTGTTGGTAGTGGCAGATGTTGAAGAGGAAAGGCCTGGTGCCTGAGGTGTTGGTAGTGGCAGGTGTTGAAGAGGAAAGGCCTGGTGCCTGAGGTGTTGGTAGTGGCAGGTGTTGAAGAGGGAAGGCCTGGTGCCTGAGATGTTGGTAGTGGCAGGTGTTGAAGAGGAAAGGCCTGGTGCCTGAAGTGTTGGTAGTGACAGGTGTTGAAGAGGAAAGGCCTGGTGCCTGAGATGTTGGTAATGGCAGGTGTTTAAGAGGAAAGGCCTGGTGCCTGAGGTGTTGGCAGTGGCAGGTGTTGAAGAGGGAAGGCCTGGTGCCTGAGGTGTTGGTAGTGGCAGGTGTTGAAGAGGAAAGGCCTGGTTCCTGAGGTGTTGGTAGTGGCAGGTGTTGAAGAGGGAAGGCCTGGTACCTGAGGTGTTGGTAGTGGCAGGTGTTGAAGAGGGAAGGCCTGGTGCCTGAAGTGTTGGTAGTGACAGGTGTTGAGGAAAGGCCTGGTGCCTGAGATGTTGGTAGTAGCAGGTGTTGAAGAGGAAAGGCCTGGTGCCTGAAGTGTTGGTAGTGACAGGTGTTGAAGAGGAAAGGCCTGGTGCCTGAGGTGTTGGTAGTGGCAGATGTTGAAGAGGAAAGGCCTGGTGCCTGAAGTGTTGGTAGCGGCAGGTGTTGAAGAGGGAAGGCCTGGTGCCTGAAGTGTTGGTAGTGGCAGGTGTTGAAGAGGGAAGGCCTGGTGCCTGAAGTGTTGGTAGTGGCAGGTGTTGAAGAGGGAAGGCCTGGTGCCTGACGTGTTGGTAGTGGCAGGTGTTGAAGAGGGAAGGCCTGGTGCCTGAAGTGTTGGTAGTGGCAGGTGTTGAAGAGGGAAGGCCTGGTGCCTGAAGTGTTGGTAGTGGCAGGTGTTGAAGAGGGAAGGCCTGGTGCCTGAAGTGTTGGTAGTGGCAGGTGTTGAAGAGGGAAGGCCTGGTGCCTGAAGTGTTGGTAGTGGCAGGTGTTGAAGAGGGAAGGCCTGGCGCCTGAAGTGTTGGTAGTGGCAGGTGTTGAAGAGGGAAGGCCTGGTGCCTGAAGTGTTGGTAGTGGCAGGTGTTGAAGAGGGAAGGCCAGGTGCCTGAAGTGTTGGTAGTGGCAGGTGTTGAAGAGGAAAGGCCTGGTGCCTGAGGTGTTGGTAGTGGCAGGTAATGAAGAGGGAAGGCCTGGTGCCTGAAGTGTTGGTAGTGACAGGTGTTGAAGAGGAAAGGCCTGGTGCCTGAGGTGTTGGTAGTGACAGGTGTTGAAGAGGAAAGGCCTGGTGCCTGAGGTGTTGGTAGTGGCAGGTGTTGAAGAGGAAAAGCCTGGTGCCTGAGGTGTTGGTAGTGGCAGGTGATGAAGAGGAAAGGCCTGGTGCCTGAAGTGTTGGTAGTGGCAGGTGTTGAAGAGGAAAGGCCTGGTGCCTGAGGTGTTGGTAGTGGCAGGTGTTGAAGAGGAAAGGCCTGGTGCCTGAAGTGTTGGTAGTGGCAGGTGTTGAAGAGGAAAGGCCTGGTGCCTGAAGTGTTGGTAGTGGCAGGTGTTGAAGAGGAAAGGCCTGGTGCCTGAGGTGTTGGTAGTGGCAGGTGTTGAAGAGGAAAGGCCTGGTGCCTGAAGTGTTGGTAGTGGCAGGTGTTGAAGAGGAAAGGCCTGGTGCCTGAGGTGTTGGTAGTGGCAGGTGTTGAAGAGGAAAGGCCTGGTGCCTGAAGTGTTGGTAGTGGCAGGTGTTGAAGAGGAAAGGCCTGGTGCCTGAGGTGTTGGTAGTGGCAGGTGATGAAGAGGAAAGGCCTGGTGCCTGAAGTGTTGGTAGTGGCAGGTGATGAAGAGGAAAGGCCTGGTGCCTGAAGTGTTGGCAGTGGCAGGTGTTGAAGAGGAAAGGCCTGGTGCCCGAGGTGTTGGTAGTGGCAGGTGTTGAAGAGGAAAGGCCTGGTGCCTGAGGTGTTGGTAGTGGCAGGTGATGAAGAGGAAAGGCCTGGTGCCTGAAGTGTTGGTAGTGGCAGGTGTTGAAGAGGAAAGGCCTGGTGCCTGAGGTGTTGGTAGTGGCAGGTGATGAAGAGGAAAGGCCTGGTGCCTGAAGTGTTGGCAGTGGCAGGTGTTGAAGAGGAAAGGCCTGGTGCCCGAGGTGTTGGTAGTGGCAGGTGATGAAGAGGGAAGGCCTGGTGCCCGAGGTGTTGGTAGTGACAGGTGATGAAGAGGAAAGGCCTGGTGCCCGAGGTGTTGGTAGTGGCAGGTGATGAAGAGGGAAGGCCTGGTGCCCGAGGTGTTGGTAGTGGCAGGTGATGAAGAGGGAAGGCCTGGTGCCTGAGGTGTTGGTAGTGGCAGGTGATGAAGAGGAAAGGCCTGGTGCCCGAGGTGTTGGTAGTGGCAGGTGATGAAGAGGGAAGGCCTGGTGCCCGAGGTGTTGGTAGTGGCAGGTGATGAAGAGGGAAGGCCTGGTGCCTGAAGTGTTGGTAGTGACAGGTGTTGAAGAGGAAAGGCCTGGTGCCTGAGATGTTGGTAGTGGCAGGTGTTGAAGGGGAAAGGCCTGGTGCCCGAGGTGTTGGTAGTGGCAAGTGTTGAAGAGGAAAGGCCTGGTGCCTGAGATGTCGAGGTGCCGAGGAAAACACGACTACAGTCTTAAGAAGCAAGGCTGCCAATTATAAGAAATCACAACAGTTAAACAACCCAGGGCAGCGTGGGTTTACAACAGGTCACCTGCTTCTGTATTTCACAATTGCTAGATCAGTACGACATGGTCTGAGATGCACTGGAAGAAAGCTGAATCCTGCTGGAGCGTGTATGGACTCTGCAACAGGTTTCGACAAGTGGGACCATGGTGTAATAGCGCTGGAACGGGGAATATATGAAGAATAAGATAATCAGTTCCCCAGCCTGGAGTCCATGTGATCAGACCATCAATCTCGACTCCAGGCTGAGGGACTGATTACCTCATACTCCTGATCTCCAACCATTCCTCTCTGTAGTGGACTGAGGAAGTCACTGGTTGGCGAAACGTTACACAATAAAGGTACCCAAGCGTTGCTTAACTGTCTATTTTATCAACTTTTCAGTTCTTTGTATATTAGACATACCAAAACTTGAACTTAATGACAGTGTATCAGTAGATGGAGTAATTACATTGAATAATTACATTGAAATAGTTGCTCAGTGGCTGATCAGGAACGGCCTGGGGAAATTTAACAAGTTCCCTCTTGAAGGTGGTTAGTGGTCTGAGAGTGATTTCCGTTGTATTTAACAGAAGGGTGTGGAAAATCCTGGTATTCTTCATACTTCCTGAGATATTCTTAGTGTACTTATTCTATTCCTATTTATATTAGTGGTATTTCGTACTATCAACTGTGCCTCCAGTTACTGTAAAGAGTAATTTCAGTGTGTAGGTTTGGAACCTTCCTTCCGTTTTTACAGGTGCAAATTATTATGATGTATCTTTCTTGTCTGCGTTGGAGCGTTCCCAGGAATTTAGTGACTGACTAAATTGATACTACTCCACCACACACAAATCGGTAAGTACACACACACACACACATACACACACACACACACACACACACACCTGACTCTCTGGAAATGCACACCATCTTCCAACATCTTTAGCGTTCGCGAGAAATACCACGCTCGAGATTTTGCAGTATGCCCCGCATTACCAGATATAAGCCCTTCGTTTTTATTTCGTTGAGTAATTATAAGTAAATACTGACTAATTTACGTTAACCTCAGCCATCGCAGCTTAACAGTAGTGGTATGGTGTGAGCGGTCCCCTTCACCCCTACACTAATCTAAGTGCTCCACCAGTGTGGAACCAAGCAAGTATTCTTGATATTTTTTCAACTTGTCTTATGGAGCATGAACCTAAGACTCCATCTCATTAGACGAGTGCGGGAGAAACAGGAAAAAAAAGAAAAAGAACCATTACTGAAATAAAGAGAAATCCTACATACTTGTTCTAGGACGCAAATTCCAGGGTAAAAACTTTACTTAAAGATGGAACTTAAAGGTGAAACTTTACTTAACGATGGAAATTTACTTAAAGATAGAACATACACTGATGACAATAACGAAATGAGTGGAGACATACATGTCACAAAACAACTCCACGTTCAGTGAACCACTCATTATTTTTCAGCAATGAGACCCAAAAGACCGCCGACATCTCCACAATTTCTGATGTAACTCTATCACCAGTAGACAGAATATCCAAGCAAACTGCTCCAGACCAGCCTCGTAGAACTTCAGAATTGCAAGAAACCTGTATTTTGTGCCTTCAGTAGTCCATGGAAGAGCCTGGACACATGTGTCATCTCACAGTTATTAAAAAAACACCGACACTGCTGTATTAACACAAAGGCTTCCTTCAAGGCAGGCGAGATTGCTAGAAAATGTACAGAGAACTTTCATTCCCCGTATACATGCAATCAAACATCTGAACTACTCTGAACGTTTGAAGTCCCTTGAATTGTACTCCTTTGAAAATAGATAAGAAAGGCACGTTGTAATTTACACCTTGAAAATCCTGGCGAGATTGGTTCCAAACCTGCACACCGAAATCACTCAGCATGAAAGCAAGAGGCTTGGCAGACGGTGTGAAGCATCTCCAATATAAAACAGAGGAGCAACGAGCACAGCAAGAGAGAACTCAATAAGTGTCAGATGGTCCCCGACTTTTCAACGTCCTCTCTTCGTGCACAAGGGATATTACCAACAAACCTCTAGCTATCTTCAAGAGGAACTTGAGAAGATCCTCAAATAAATTCCTGATCATCCAAACTGTGGTAAATACGTTGGACTGTTCGCGGCCAGCGAACAGCCTAAAGTAAGCACCGACTCAATTAACGACATCTGTGGCAACACCAACCTCAAAGTGCTGTCAATGCAGTGTTAAATTCGGCAAAGTGTAACTTTTCCAAATAGAAAGAATGATGGTTTACACACCTGTGACCAGTGGAGGATATTTTTACTTTCCTTGAAATTCTGTTGTACACAGCATTAGAGCACAATATACTATGATTTACTTCCCAGGTTTATACCACCAATACCTACACACAACAGTAGAACACAACATAGTACATAGGTTCCCTTCACAATTCCTTATTTATCAGCCACTATACACATTGTTGGTGTAATACATTGGGTTGGGTTGCCAGTGATCAACTATGTACACAGACGATTACAGTTCGATGACACCGTTTTGTCATCCATGGAAACACTATCATTATTTTGGTCCTGGAGTGATCTAAAACACCAATCATAGTTAGTGCTATTCGTCGCCAGTTGGGGAAGTCATTGCCCTCACGTCTTGGTCCCAGATCAGGTTTCCTGTGTGATGGTCTGATCAACCAGGCTATAGGTGATAGTAGCACTAACGTGAAGACGCTTTGTAACTGTAAATGTATGAGCATCAAAGCGCGTGAACCTAAGGGAGGGAGACACAGGCATCAACTAAGGTGTAGACACGAGACCAAGTATGTAATAGCACTGGGTGAAACACCAGCGACATTGTTAAGTGGCGTGCGAAGTCTCTTAAAGGAATCATCGCCGAGTAGTAAATGGGAGGTCTCCTGCTTCCCTCGGCTGCGAGAACCCGCCTTCACACACCTGCCAAATATATCACTTCACCCCTCTCAAGGGCTTTTCTATACTGGCAGACCGGCCTGTTGATTGTCTTTTCAATCAAGCTGTTGCTGTTAGCGGCTCGCTGACCCACACAGCCATCACAACTTGGTCAATCTGGCCCTTGACAGAGTCATCGAGCTACAACTTGAAGACTTCTACACATGCTCCGGCAAGACATCTGATATTTGCTCTTAGCAAGTGGCAGAGAATTAAACCACCAATACTCACACAGTGTTCTCTTACTGTGACCAAGGCGCCCCCACTTTTCATTCGGTCGTTTACACTTTATTTTATATCTCACTCTAGTAAACTGTTATAGCAATGTCTAGATTTGGAACTAGGCTCTCATGTATAGTCCAGACACTATGTATCATCAGGACTCACTCACTCTCTCTCTCTCTCTCTCTCTCTCTCTCTCTCTCTCTCTCTCTCTCTCTCTCTCTCTCTCTCACTCACTCACTCACTTGACCTGAAACACAGACAGATAATGCAATGTCACATACCACTGGACCTGTAACACAGATAATACACTATCACACACCACTGGACCTATAACACAGATAATACACTATCACACACTACTGGACCTGTAACACAGACAGATAATACACTATCACACCACTGGACCTGTAACACAGACAGATAACGCACTATCACGCACCACTGGACCTGTAACACAGACAAATAATACACTATCACACACCACTGAACCTGTAACACAGACAGATAATACACTATCACACACAACTGAACCTGTAACACAGACAGATAATGCACTATCACACACCACTGGACCTGTAACACAGACAGATAATACACTATCACACACCACTGGACCTGTAACACAGACAGATAATGCACTATCACACACCACTGGACCTGTAACACAGACAGATAACGCACTATCACACACCACTGGACCTATAACACAGACAGATAATACACTATCACACACCACTGGACCTGTAACACAGATAATACACTATCACACACCACTGGACCAGTAACACAAACAGATAATACACTATCACACACCACTGGACCTGTAACACAGGCAGATAATGCACTATCACACATCACTGGACCTGTAACAAGACAGATAATGCACTATCACACACCACTGGACCTGTAACACAGACAGATAATATACTATCACACACCACTGGACCTGTAACACAGACAGATAATACACTATCACACACCAATGGACCTGTAACACAGACAGATAATACACTATCACACACCATTGGATCTGTAACACAGACAGCTAATGCACTATCACACACCAATGAACCTGTAACACAGACAGATAATGCACTATCACACACCACTGGACCTGTAACACAGATAACGCACTATCACACACCACTGGACATGTAACACAGACAGATAATACACTATCACACACCACTGGACCTGTAACACAGACAGATAATACACTATCACACACCAATGGACCTGTAACACAGACAGATAATACACGATCACACACCATTGGACCTGTAACACAGATAGATAATACACTATCACACACCAATGGACCTGTAACACAGACAGATAATACACTATCACACACCACTGGACATGTAACACAGACAGATAATACACAATCACACACCACTGGACCTGTAACACAGACAGATAATACACCATCACACACCCCTGGACCTGTAACACAGACAAATAATGCATTATCACACACCACTGGACCTGTAACACAGACAGATAATACACTATCACACACCACTGTACCTGTAACACAGACAGATAATACACTATCACACACCAATAGACCTGTAACACAGACGGATAATACACTATCACACACCATTGGACTTGTAACACAGACAGATAATGCACTATCACACACCACTGGACCTGTAACACAGACAGATAATGCACTATCACACACCACTGGACCTGTAACACAGATAATGCACTATCACACACCACTAGACTTGTAACACAGACAGATAATACACTATCACACACCACTGGACCTGTAACACAGACAGATAATACACTATCACACACCACTGGACCTGTAACACAGACAGATAATACACCATCACACACCCCTGGACCTGTAACACAGACAAATAATACACTATCACACACCACTGGACCTGTAACACAGACAGATAATACACTATCACACCCCAATGGACCTGTAACACAGACAGATAATACACTATCACACACCACTGGACCTGTAACACAGATAATGCACTATCACACACCACTGGACCTGTAACACAGATAGATAATGCATTATCACACACCACTGGACCTGTAACACAGATAATGCATTATCACACACCACTGGACCTGTAACACAGACAGATAATACACTATCACACACCACTGGACCTGTAACACAGACAGATAATACACTATCACACACCACTGGACCTGTAACACAGATAATACACTATCACACACCAATTGACCTGTAACACAGACAGATAATACACTATCACACACCAATGGACCTGTAACACAGATAATACACTATTACACACCACTGGACCTGTAACACAGATAATGCACTATCACACACCACTGGACCTGTAACACAGACAGATAATACACTATCACACACCACTGGACCTGTAACACAGACAGATAATACACTATCACACACCACTGGGCCTGTAACACAGACAGATAATACACCATCACACACCCCTGGACCTGTAACACAGACAAATAATGCATTATCACACACCACTGGACCTGTAACACAGACAGATAATACACTATCACACACCACTGGACCTGTAACACAGACAGATAATACACTATCACACACCACTGTACCTGTAACACAGACAGATAATACACTATCACACACCAATGGACCTGTAACACAGACAGATAATACACTATCACACACCATTGGACTTGTAACACAGACAGATAATGCACTATCACACACCACTGGACCTGTAACACAGACAGATAATGCACTATCACACACCACTGGACCTGTAACACAGATAATGCACTATCACACACCACTGGACCTGTAACACAGACAGATAATACACTATCACACCACTGGACCTGTAACACAGACAGATAATACACCATCACACACCCCTGGACCTGTAACACAGACAAATAATGCATTATCACACACCACTGGACCTGTAACACAGACAGATAATACACTATCACACACCACTGGACCTGTAACACAGACAGATAATGCACTATCACACACCACTGGACCTGTAACACAGATAATGCACTATCACACACCACTAGACTTGTAACACAGACAGATAATACACTATCACACACCACTGGACCTGTAACACAGACAGATAATACACTATCACACACCACTGGACCTGTAACACAGACAGATAATACACCATCACACACCCCTGGACCTGTAACACAGACAAATAATACACTATCACACACCACTGGACCTGTAACACAGACAGATAATACACTATCACACCCCAATGGACCTGTAACACAGACAGATAATACACTATCACACACCACTGGACCTGTAACACAGATAATGCACTATCACACACCACTGGACCTGTAACACAGATAGATAATGCATTATCACACACCACTGGACCTGTAACACAGATAATGCATTATCACACACCACTGGACCTGTAACACAGACAGATAATACACTATCACACACCACTGGACCTGTAACACAGACAGATAATACACTATCACACACCACTGGACCTGTAACACAGATAATACACTATCACACACCAATTGACCTGTAACACAGACAGATAATACACTATCACACACCAATGGACCTGTAACACAGATAATACACTATTACACACCACTGGACCTGTAACACAGATAATGCACTATCACACACCACTGGACCTGTAACACAGACAGATAATACACTATCACACACCACTGGACCTGTAACACAGACAGATAATACACTATCACACACCACTGGGCCTGTAACACAGACAGATAATACACCATCACACACCCCTGGACCTGTAACACAGACAAATAATGCATTATCACACACCACTGGACCTGTAACACAGACAGATAATACACTATCACACACCACTGGACCTGTAACACAGACAGATAATACACTATCACACACCACTGTACCTGTAACACAGACAGATAATACACTATCACACACCAATGGACCTGTAACACAGACAGATAATACACTATCACACACCATTGGACTTGTAACACAGACAGATAATGCACTATCACACACCACTGGACCTGTAACACAGACAGATAATGCACTATCACACACCACTGGACCTGTAACACAGATAATGCACTATCACACACCACTGGACCTGTAACACAGACAGATAATACACTATCACACCACTGGACCTGTAACACAGACAGATAATACACCATCACACACCCCTGGACCTGTAACACAGACAAATAATGCATTATCACACACCACTGGACCTGTAACACAGACAGATAATACACTATCACACACCACTGGACCTGTAACACAGACAGATAATACACTATCACACACCACTGGACCTGTAACACAGATAGATAATGCACTATCACACACCACTGGACCTGTAACACAGATAATGCACTATCACACACCACTGGACCTGTATGACAGACAGATAATACACTATCACACACCACTGGACCTGTACTACAGATAATGCACTATCACACACCAATGGACCTGTAACACAGATAATACACTATTACACACCACTGGACCTGTAACACAGATAATGCACTATCACACACCACTGGACCTGTAACACAAACAGATAATACACTATCACACACCACTGGACCTGTAACACAGACAGAAAATACACTATCACACACCACTGGACCTGTAACACAGACAATACACTATCACACACCAATGGACCTGTAACACAGACAGATAATACACTATCACACACCATTGGACCTGTAACACAGACAGATAATGCACTATCACACACCACTGGACCTGTAACACAGACAGATAATGGACTATCACACACCACTGGACCTGTAACACAGATAATGCACTATCACACACCACTGGACCTGTAACACAGACAGATAATACACTATCACACACCACTGGACCTGTAACACAGACAGATAATACACTATCACACACCACTGGACCTGTAACACAGATAATACACTATCACACACCACTGGACCTGTACCATAGATAATGCACTATCACACACCAATGGACCTGTAACACAGATAATACACTATTACACACCACTGGACCTGTAACACAGATAATGCACTATCACACACCACTGGACCTGTAACACAGATAATACACTATTACACACCACTGGACCTGTAACACAGATAATACACTATCACACACCACTGGACCTGTAACACAGATAATACACTATCACACACCAATTGACCTGTAACACAGACAGATAATGCACTATCACACACCACTGGACCTGTAACGCAGATAATGCACTATCACACACCAACGGACCTGTAACACAGATAATACACTATTACACACCAATGGACCTGTAACACAGACAGATAATGCACTATCACACACCACTGGACCTGTAACACAGATAATGCACTATCACACACCACTGGACCTGTAACACAGACAGATAATACACTATCATACACCACTGGACCTGTAACACAGACAGATAATACACTATCACACACCACTGGACCTGTAACACAGACAGATAATACACCATCACACACCCCTGGACCTGTAACACAGACAAATAATGCATTATCACACACCACTGGACCTGTAACACAGACAGATAATACACTATCACACACCACTGGACCTGTAACACAGACAAATAATACACTATCACACACCAATGGACCTGTAACACAGACAAATACACTATCACACACCATTGAACCTGTAACACAGACAGATAATGCACTATCACACACGACTGGACCTGTAACACAGACAGATAATGCACTATCACACACCACTGGACCTGTAACACAGATAATGCACTATCACACACCACTGGACCTGTAACACAGACAGATAATACACTATCACACACCACTGGACCTGTAACACAGACAGATAATACACTATCACACACCACTGGACCTGTAACACAGATAATACACTATCACACACCAATGGACCTGTAACACAGATAATACACTATTACACACCACTGGACCTGTAACACAGATAATGCACTATCACACACCACTGGAACTGTAACACAGACAGATAATACACTATCACACACCACTGGACCTGTAACACAGACAGATAATACACTATCACACACCCCTGGACCTGTAACACAGACAGATAATACAATATCACACACCACTGGAACTGTAACACAGATAATGCACTATCACACACCAATGGACCTGTAACACAGACAGATAATGCACTATCACACACCACTGGACCTGTAACACAGATAATGCACTATCACACACCACTGGACCTGTAACACAGATAATGCACTATCACACACCACTGGACATGTAACACAGATAATGCACTATCACACACCACTGGATATGTAACACAGATAATGCACTATCACACACCACTGGACATGTAACACAGATAATGCACTATCACACACCACTGGACATGTAACACAGATAATGCACTATCACACACCACTGGATATGTAACACAGATAATGCACTATCACACACCACTGGACATGTAACACAGATAATGCACTATCACACACCACTGGATATGTAACACAGATAATGCACTATCACACACCACTGGACATGTAACACAGACAGATAATGCACTATCACACACCACTGGACCTGTAACACAGACAGATAATGCACTATCACACACCACTGGACCTGTAACACAGACAGATAATGCACTATCACACACCACTGGACATGTAACACAGACAGATAATGCACTATCACACACCACTGGACCTGTAACACAGATAATACACTATCACACACCAATTGACCTGTAACACAGACAGATAATACACTATCACACACCACTGGACCTGTAACACAGATAATGCACTATCACACACCACTGGACCTGTAACACAGATAATACACTATCACACACCACTGGACCTGTAACACAGACAGATAATGCACTATCACACACCAGTGGACCTGTAACACAGATAATACACTATCACACACCACTGGACCTGTAACACAGATAATGCACTATCACACACCACTGGACCTGTAACACAGATAATACACTATCACACACCACTGGACCTGTAACACAGATAATGCACTATCACACACCACTGGACCTGTAACACAGATAATGCACTATCACACACCACTGGACCTGTAACACAGATAATACACTATCACACACCACTGGACCTGTAACACAGATAATGCACTATCACACACCACTGGACATGTAACACAGATAATGCACTATCACACACCACTGGACCTGTAACACAGATAATGCACTATCACACACCACTGGACCTGTAACACAGATAATGCACTATCACACACCACTGGACCTGTAACACAGATAATGCACTATCACACACCACTGGACCTGTAACACAGATAATGCACTATCACACACCACTGGACCTGTAACACAGATAATGCACTATCACACACCACTGGACCTGTAACACAGATAATGCACTATCACACACCACTGGACCTGTAAATGAAGCCATCACCAGATATTACACACTGCTCTCACACAGTAATACAATAAACTTAATCATTAGCCAAGTACTGATAGACGATATTAGCAGCGACTTCCGCAATAGGGAGAATTAACATTTACTTAAAACATGAAATACTACTTAGGTTAGGCCCATGTTGGAGTCTCCGGCGCCAGCATGGAGCCCGTATCTGATGAGCCTCAGGGGGGTCTGGAAGTAGTTTCAGTACTTTTCGCTCTTATTCTAGTTGTTCTAGGACTTACTTGCCATGAGTTCAACCCTCACCCGTTCCCTGGTTTGTTTGCTAAACGTGTTATTTTTTTTTTTTGGTAGCGAAGACAGCAAACACAGGTTCAAGAGTTGCTCGATAAGAGTTAAGAGACGGGGCCAGGAGCTGTGGCCCCCCGACCCGTGCAAGCACAACTCACAACCATCCCCGCTACACCCATAACCACCAGTGAACCCTACATCCCATACACACCCCCTTTTTCCGGAACACCCCTCCCCTCTTTCCCCTGAATCTGTCGAGTCCTCTCCCCCACCTACCTCCCCCACAAGACATGAGGCCACCACCACCACCACCACCACCACCACCACCACCACACAGTGTTACGTGGATGCGGTCACCACATTAAGTCTGCTACTGGAGCTGGTGTGGAGGCAGCCAATGGCAGGCGTCGCTGTGGTTTCTCATCTCATCCAGCGAGGAAATGAAAAGATGAGAAAAACCTAAAGGGTACCTGGGAGTACCAGGAGACGTGGGAACACACCCGTCTTTCACGCCCACCCACACCCGTCTTCCACGTCCACCCACATCCGTGTTGCACGCCCACTCACACCCGTGCTGTACACCTGACCACACCCGTCTTGCACCCCCACCTACACCCGTCTTGCACGCCCACCAACACCTATATTGCACGCCCACCAACATCTGTGTTGCACGCCTACTCACGCCCTTGAACACTCTTGCGTCATATTAAGAAATCTCCAGTGTTGACATACACTTGATGAGGGACTTACATTACTTGTGTCATCACAACTACAGGTGTGTCTGAGGGGAGGGGGGGGAGAGGCAGGGATATGAAGATGAATTTTCTTCTAGACTTAAATTTACAGGCTAAGAGTGTTGCTGGTTGGTTCCTTGAGTTTCAAGCCTGTCGACCGCACATCACAGTCTTATCAATTTAATACATAAAACGTCGGGCATGTTTCTTTACACCTGCTGTGGGTGGCATCCTGGGGGTGGTAGCATGCCTCAGAAGGTACGATAACAGCTCTTACCTGTAAAAACTGATCAGTGTAAAAAAAAAAAAAATAGAGATTGAAGTAAAGTCAAAGTCAATGTAGAGAGTGAGACACTTGAGGTGGTGTGTCAGGAGGCGGGAGAGGAACATGAAGCGTACAAGAGTGTCAGGAGGCGGGAGAGGAACATGAAGCGTACAAGAGTGTCAGGAGGCGGGAGAGGAACATGAAGCGTACAAGTGTGTCAGGAGGCGGGAGAGCAACATGAAGCGTACAAGAGTGTCAGGAGGCGGGAGAGGAACATGAAGCGTACAAGAGTGTCAGGAGGCGGGAGAGCAACATGAAGCGTACAAGAGTGTCAGGAGGCGGGAGAGGAACATGAAGCGTACAAGTGTGTCAGGAGGCGGGAGAGCAACATGAAGCGTACAAGAGTGTCAGGAGGCGGGAGAGGAACATGAAGCGTACAAGTGTGTCAGGAGGCGGGAGAGCAACATGAAGCGTACAAGAGTGTCAGGAGGCGGGAGAGGAACATGAAGCGTACAAGAGTGTCAGGAGGCGGGAGAGCAACATGAAGCGTACAAGAGTGTCAGGAGGCGGGAGAGGAACATGAAGCGTACAAGAGTGTCAGGAGGCGGGAGAGGAACATGAAGCGTACAAGAGTGTCAGGAGGCGGGAGAGGAACATGAAGCGTACAAGAGTGTCAGGAGGCGGGAGAGGAACATGAAGCGTACAAGAGGAGGAAGAGAATCTAGAAAGGCAGCCACTAGACATAGAGAAATGTGGAAGACTAAGTAACTCTTGAGCTCGGCCACTCACCTGCCCCTCTCCCTCCCCCCATCATGGTGCCCTCCCACTCACCTGCCCCTCTCCCTCCCCATCATGGTGCCCTCCCATTCACCTGCCCCTCTCCCTCCCCCTATCATGGTGCCCTCCCACTCACCTGCCCCTCTCCCTCCCCATCATGGTGCCCTCCCACTCACCTGCCCCTCTCCCTCCCCCATCATGGTGCCCTCCCACTCACCTGCCCCTCTCCCTCCCCATCATGGTGCCCTCCCACTCACCTGCCCCTCTCCCTCCCCCATCATGGTGCCCTCCCACTCACCTGCCCCTCTCCCTCTCCATCATGGTGCCCTCCCACTCACCTGCCCCTCTCCCTCCCCCTATCATGGTGCCCTCCCACTCACCTGCCCCTCTCCCTCCCCATCATGGTGCCCTCCCACTCACCTATCCCTCTCCCTCCCCCTATCATGGTGCCCTCCCACTCACCTTCCCCTCTCCCTCCCCATCATGGTGCCCTCCCACTCACCTGCCCCTCTGCCTTCCCCCATCATCGTGCCCTCCCACTCACCTACCCCTCTCCCTCCCCCATCATGGTGCCCTCCCACTCACCTGCCCCTCTCCCTCCTCCATCATGGTGCCCTCCCACTCACCTACCCCTCTCCCACCCCCATCATGGTGCCCTCCCACTCACCTACCCCTCTCCCTCCCCCATCATGGTGCCCTCCCACTCACCTGCCCCTCTCCCTCCCCATCATGGTGCCCTCCCACTCACCTGCCCCTCTCCCTCCTGCCATCATGGTGCCCTCCCACTCACCTGCCCCTCTCCCTCCCCCCAACATGGGGCCCTCCCACTCACCTGCCCCTCTCCCTCCCCCATCATGGTGCCATCCCACTCACCTGCCCCTCTCCCTCCCCCATCATGGTGCCCTCCCACTCACCTGCCCCTCTCCCTCCCCATCATCGTGCCCTCCCACTCACCTGCCCCTCTCCCTCCCCCTATCATGGTGCCCTCCCACTCACCTGCCCCTCTCCCTCCCCCATCATGGTGCCCTCCCAGTCACCTGCCCCTCTCCCTCCCCCATCATGGTGCCATCCCACTCACCTACCCTTCTCACTTCCCCTATCATGGTGCCCTCCCACTCACCTGCCCCTCTCCTTCCCCCATCATGGTGCCCTCCCACTCACCTGCCCCTATCCCTCCCCCTATCATGGTGCCCTCCCACTCACCTACCCCTCTCCCTTCCCCTATCATGGTGCCTTCCCACTCACCTGCCCCTCTCCCTTCCCCTATCATGGTGCCCTCCCACTCACCTGCCCCTCTCCTTCCCCCATCATGGTGCCCTCCCACTCACCTGCCCCTATCCCTCCCCCTATCATGGTGCCCTCCCACTCACCTGCTCCTCTCCCTCCCTCCATTATGGTGCCCTCCCACTCACCTGCCCCTCTCCTTACCCTACCCTACACGCTACCCTACCCTACACACTACCCTACCTTACACGCTACCCTACCCTTCACACTACCCCCTTACACGCTACCCTACCCTTCACACTACCCTCCACGCTACCCTACCCTACACACTGCCCTACCCTACATACTACCCTACACGCTGCCCTACCCTACACATTACCCTACTCTACCGTACCCTAACCCAATCAACTCTAACCTAATTAACCTAACTTCACCTGTACACCAATCAATGTTACTGGCTACCTTAAGTAGCCACTAAAATTTCAGTACATATACATGGATACATACACATCTGAGTGTATATACATTGCCATATACATCTCTCGCTGTATATACACTGACATATACATCTCTCATTGTATATACAGTGATATATACATCTCTCACTGTATATACACTGACATATACATCTCTCGCTGTATATACACTGACATATAAATCTCTCACTGTATATACATTGGCATATACATCTCTCGCTGTATATACACTGACATATAAATCTCTCAGTGTATATACAGTGACATATCTCACTGTATATACAGTGACATATATATCTCTCACTGTATATACACTGACATACATCTCTCATTGTATATAGTGACATATACATCTCTCACTGTACATACAGTGACATACATTTCTCACTATATATACACTGACATATACACCTCTTAGTGTATATAACGTTGCTTGTATAGGTGTTCGATCAAGCAGGTTGTGATGGTTACTTGGGCATTTATCCTGTTTACACAGCAGGATAACTATAGAAACGGTCACAGGTAAACTACATGTGGCGAAGGGGGAAGAGGTTTCGGGGGGAGGGGTTACAGGGGAGTGGTTGCGGGGGGGGGGGGTGACGTGAGACCCAAGACGCGTGGTCAGAAACTGCTCTTTCCTTTCCCACCTCCTACCCCCCTTTCCCTCACTTTCCCTCCTGTCACACTTACCTCTCTCCTCCCCTGTCCCTTCTCTCTCTCTCTCTCTCTCTCTCTCTCTCTCTCTCTCTCTCTCTCTCACACACACACACAAACACAGGATCCATACATAGCTTTAAGAAGAGGTATGATAAGGCTCTTGGAGCAGGGAGAGAGTGGACCTAGTAGCTACTAGCGAAGAGGCAAAGTCAGGAGCTATGACTCGACCCCTGCAACCACACACGAGTGCATTAGTAATCACTTGGGGACAGCACACCAGGTGACGAGGGACTGACAAGTACTGCATAAACACTGGACGACTGCTCACCTGGAAAACAGGTGGGGAGAGAGGGAGGGGGAGAAGAAGAGAAAAAGGAGAGAAGGTAGGAAGAGAAAAGAGGGAAGGAGAGGAGGTAGTTACCTGGAGGTTAGATGATAACCATTTTAGGGTTCAGTGTCCCCCGCCGTCTGGTCGTAGGTGATACTTTCCCCCTTGATGGCCTGATCAACCTGGCTGTTGATGCTGGACAAACGTTGTGCAACATAATAATAATAATAATCTTTATTTCTACAAATACATGATACAACTTATACAGACCATAGCTGACATACTATATAGAAAGCCCATTGATGCTCAGAATTTCAGGCAAATTAGGTAAATTTTGTTTCCAGGATGCGACCCACATCAATCGACTAAGACCCAGGTGCCTACTTCCTGTTAGGTGAACAAGGACAGCAGGTATCTTAAGGAAACATGCCACAATGTTTCCGCCCGTACCAGGGATGGAACCATGGACCTCAATGTGTGAACACAAGCACCACAGCCTCACTGATCAGTAACTCTTGAAGACTGCTAGGGGGTTATTGGTAATTTCCCTTATGTCCCTATGTATGAAGGGAAGGCGATGAAAAGTCTTGGTCCACTTACACTTATTATCTCTTAGTATACTCACTGCTTTTTGTCAGTTTTCTGTCAGCTTTCGTAAGAAATAATTTCAGTTTGTAGATTTGGGGCCTACGCCTCTATGATGTTCCAGGTGTAAATTATGATGTATCTTTCACTACACTGTCCCTAGAAGTACATCCGTTTGCTGTTGCCGCGCGAAAGGCCTTATGGCTGTTGTGCACTGTTAATCGCTCGTTTGTGATTGTGTGTGTGTGTGTGTGTGTGTGTGTGTGTGTGTGTGTGTGTGTGTGTGTGTGTGTGTGTGTTAAATAATAACATAAGTACGCATCTGTTATCTGTGAAAGTTCTTTTTGGGATCATCGCCGCCGCGTCCCGGTTTCAAAACATGTTTCTTAATTTAAAAAAAAAAACATAGCTTGCAGAAACAATAACTACAAAGAAAGAGACAGGGAAGCAGAGACAGGTGCACGGTATACCTAATATCAGTAGCTTATACTGTCTGCCCGTCATCTCACACCGTCATGAGACAAATGACCAACAATCCTGCCAGAGTGCGTAACGTTTAAAAGACTTCCACTCTACACATATTTGTCAGGACGACAGTACAGACAACATTTTTTTAATGTTACCAACCGCCATGACTCGCTCTAGTGTTCTATTGCAATAAAGATTGCAACAGCTCACGATCAGTGACAAAAATAAATGTTAGGCAGCAACGAGGAAGAACACCATACAAGACAATATGTTGTGAGCAAGGCTCTATTTCCTGGACCTGGTCTTCCTCTTAAGTAACTGAGTTACTGACACTCCACAACACCTTCAAGACAAGATGTGCCACCCTGGGACTCAGTGCCACACTGCCACAATAATACCACTGAATACACACGCTGCCACCCTGGGTCTCAGTGCCACACTGCCACAATAATACCACCGAATACACACGCTGCCACCCTGGGTCTCAGTGCCACACTGCCACAATAATACACACGCTGCCACCCTGGGTCTCAGTGCCACACTGCCACAATAATACACACGCTGCCACCCTGGGTCTCAGTGCCACACTGCCACAATAATACACACGCTGCCACCCTGGGTCTCAGTGCCACACTGCCACAATAATACACACGCTGCCACCCTGGGTCTCAGTGCCACACTGCCACAATAATACACACGCTGCCACCCTGGGTCTCAGTGCCACACTGCCACAATAATACACACGCTGCCACCCTGGGTCTCAGTGCCACACTGCCACAATAATACACACGCTGCCACCCTGGGTCTCAGTGCCACACTGCCACAATAATACACACGCTGCCACCCTGGGTCTCAGTGCCACACTGCCACAATAATACACACGCTGCCACCCTGGGTCTCAGTGCCACACTGCCACAATAATACACACGCTGCCACCCTGGGTCTCAGTGCCACACTGCCACAATAATACACACGCTGCCACCCTGGGTCTCAGTGCCACACTGCCACAATAATACACACGCTGCCACCCTGGGTCTCAGTGCCACACTGCCACAATAATACACACGCTGCCACCCTGGGTCTCAGTGCCACACTGCCACAATAATACACACGCTGCCACCCTGGGTCTCAGTGCCACAATAATACACACGCTGAGGAATATAACTTCACTGGGACAATGTTTCCCTGTTAAGAGCTCTACACGTTGTCACAATAAAATTTAATCCAGCGCGTCTTTGCTTCAATGGATACAAAGGTACTGGCTACACTCTACGACAATCTGTTATCCATATCTGCATCCTGATCTACACTAACAGTCCCGATCAGGGCAGACGAAATTACAGCCCTTGTAAAGGTGCAGAGAACCTTCACTACTGGTCTCAGTTCAATCACTTACATTATAGGGAACTTCTAAAATTCTTCAACCTGCATTCACTGGATTCCAGACGTGAAAAAATATAAAATATTTAAACCAGAAAAATGGAGACACTAGTTCCAAATCTGCTCTCTGAAATTACTCCTTACCAACAGACCCCTGGCAGTCTTCAAGCTGGCACTGGAGAAGCACCTAAAGTCGGTTCCTGACCAGCCGGGCTGTGGCTTGTACGTTGGTTTGCGTGCAGCCAACAGTAACAGCCTGGTTGATCAGGCTCTGATCCACCAGGAGGCCTGGTCACAGACCGGGCCGCGGGGGAGTTGACCTCCGGAACTCTCTCCAGGTAAACTCCAGGTAAACCAGCAAGGTAGGTAATGAAAAGTATTAGGAGATAACTCATTAAGTCCAAGAATTTTCAACACTCTACTTTCAAATATTTAAGGAAAAATAGCCAGCGGATCCTTGTGTTCAGGAGGGACGAGGATGGACTGTCAACAACGACCCTGACAGTCTTTCAGGCAGTTAATGATCAGATGGGCTGTGGTGACTATATGCAGCGAGCACCAACAGCCTATATGATCAGGATGTCAACCAGGAAAGCACGGAGAGAGAGAGAGAGAGAGAGAGAGAGAGAGAGAGAGAGAGAGAGAGAGAGAGAGAGAGCGAGAGAGAGAGAGAGAGAGAGAGAATGACAACGAATATAATGAGTTTTAAGCTGAAACATCTCACAAGACATTGTGGCTCTCTGCACGTGGTGGCTCCCTGCACGTGGTGGCTCCCTGCACGTGTGGTGGCTCCCTGCACGTGTGGTAGCTCCCTGCACGTGTGGTAGCTCCCTGCACGTGTGGTGGCTCACTGCACGTGTGGTGGCTCTCTGCACGTGGTGGCTCCCTGCACGTGTGGTAGCTCCCTGCACGTGTGGTGGCTCCCTGCACGAGTGGTGGCTCCCTGCACGTGTGGTAACTCCCTGCACGTGTGGTGGCTCCCTGCACGTGTGGTAGCTCCCTGCACGTGTGGTGGCTCCCTGCACGTGTGGTAGCTCCCTGCACGTGTGGTGGCTCCCTGCACGTGTGGTGGCTCCCTGCACGTGTGGTGGCTCCCTGCACGTGTGGTAGCTCCCTGCACGTGTGGTGGCTCCCTGCACGTGTGGTAGCTCCCTGCACGTGTGGTGGCTCCCTGCACGTGTGGTGGCTCCCTGCACGTGTGGTGGCTCCCTGCACGTGCGGTAGCTCCCTGCACGTGTGGTGGCTCCCTGCACGTGTGGTAGCTCCCTGCACGTGTGGTGGCTCCCTGCACGTGGTGGCTCTCTGCACGTGTGGTGGCTCTCTGCACGTGTGGTGGCTCCCTGCACGTGGTGGCTCTCTGCACGTGTGGTAGCTCCCTGCACGTGTGGTGGCTCCCTGCACGTGTGGTAGCTCCCTGCATGTGTGGTGGCTCCCTGCACGTGTGGTGGCTCTCTGCACGTGAGGTAGCTCCCTGCACGTGTGGTGGCTCCCTGCACGTGTTGTACCTCCCTGCACGTGTGGTGGCTCTCTGCACGTGTGGTGGCTCCCTGCACGTGTGGTGGCTCCCTGCACGTGTGGTAGCTCCCTGCATGTGTGGTGCCTCCCTGCACGTGTTATGACTCCCTGCACGTGTGGTGGCTCCCTGCACGTGTGGTAGCTCCCTGCACGTGTGGTGGCTCCCTGCACGTGTGGTGGCTCTCTGCACGTGGTGGCTCTCTGCACGTGTGGTGGCTCTCTGCACGTGTGGTAGCTCCCTGCACGTGTGGTAGCTCCCTGCACGTGTGGTGGCTCTCTGCACGTGAGGTAGCTCCCTGCACGTGTGGTGGCTCTCTGCACGTGTGGTAGCTCCCTGCACGTGTGGTGGCTCCCTCCACGTGTGGTAGCTCCCTGCACGTGTGGTGGTTCCCTAGCACGTGTGGTGGTTCCCTGCACGTGTGGTAGCTCCCTGCACGTGTGGTAGCTCCCTGCACGTGTGGTGGCTCCCTGCACATGTGGTGACTCCCTGCACGTGTGGTGGCTCCCTGCACGTGTGGTAGCTCCCTGCACGTGTGGTAGCTCCCTGCACGTGTGGTAGCTCCCTGCACGTGTGGTGGCTCCCTGCACGTGTGGTAACTCCCTGCACGTGTGGTGACTCCCTGCACGTGTGGTGGCTCCCTGCACGTGTGGTAGCTCCCTGCACGTGTGGTAGCTCCCTGCACGTGTGGTAGCTCCCTGCACGTGTGGTAGCTCCCTGCACGTGTGGTGGCTCCCTGCACGTGTGGTGGCTCCCTGCACGTGGTAGCTCCCTGCACGTGTGGTGGCTCCCTGCACGTGTGGTAGCTCCCTGAACGTTTGGTGGCTCCCTGCACGTGTGGTGACTCCCTGCACGTGTGGTGGCTCTCTGCACGTGTGGTAGCTCCCTGCACGTGGTGGCTCCCTGCACGTGTGGTGGCTCCCTGCTCGTGTGGTAGCTCCCTGCAAGTGTGGTAGCTTCCTGCACGTGTGGTGGCTCCCTGCACGTGTGGTGGCTCCCTGCACGTGTGGTAGCTCCCTGCACGTGTGGTAGCTCCCTGCACGTGTGGTAGCTCTCTGCACGTGTGGTAGCTCCCTGCACGTGTGGTGGCTCCCTGCACGTGTGGTAGCTCCCTGCACGTGTGGTAGCTCCCTGCACGTGTGGTAGCTCCCTGCACGTGTGGCGGCTCCCTGCACGTGTGGTGGCTCTCTGCACGTGTTTTAGCTCCCTGCACGTGTGGTAGCTCCCTGCACGTGTGGTGGCTCCCTGCACGTGTGGTGGCTCCCTGCACGTGTGGTAGCTCCCTGCACGTGTGGTAGCTCCCTGCACGTGTGGTAGCTCCCTGCACGTGTGGTGGCTCCCTGCACCTGTGGTAGCTCCCTGCACGTGTGGTAGCTCCCTGCACGTGTGGTAGCTCCCTGCACGTGTAGTGGCTGTTACAAAAAACGCGATTCTAAAAGCTTAGAGATCTCCAGTGAATACTAGAAAGGACTGCCCTTCTAGCATCCAGCCTGTTACTGGGTTTTCGTAACAAGTAGTCAGTATCCTTGTCCAATTATCCATTAAAATTGAGTATTATTCAATAGTGCTTCAGGATTACAACTGGTAGGCTACTAACTAGAGAAATTAAAATTTAATAAATTTATTAAGTAGTAAGTTGTCTAGAGGTATATTATCAAATTAAATTAATTACAGCAATCAAAATAAAATCAATCTCTCGAGTTCAGTATTATTGTGCTGAAAGCACATATCACATTTATAATTCTTAAGTACCGTCTGGTACATTAACATTTAATAAGATATTACAAATATGTACAAGTAAGTGTGTGTATGCGTGTAAGTGCTCTTAAGTAGTTAGCTATGTCCCAAGACTCGAATAAGACTTAAACAAGTGACTGACAAAGTCCTCACATAAACTGACTTCTTGACCGACTGGCAACCCGAACAGTCTGCTTGAACAACAAAGAATGCTAAGCCCAATAGCAATGCAATATCAAGCGACTGCGACACAGAATCAGGAACTGGGAAATAATATAACGACACTAAGTAGGGACCATCAGCAGATCCTCCACAAAAGTTACAAAACTCCCATACTACTGAATCTATGTTCAGCATAGGAAAAACGCGACTGTGACAATACACAGAAACCAGTACAAAATTAGGTCAGAAGCTATAGCTAAGGACCTGAGATGTTCAGAGTGTCTAAGTGACACACAACCTCAGTACAACGTCGAAAATCACAAAGTCTATACAATGTTCTGTGAACAAAGTTCTACAGAACTAACAAGAATAATGAGACAGACAATCTATCCAACCAGCAAGCGAGTCTCCAGCAGACTGACTACTTCACGAGAGGTGAGGACACCCCCCCTCGATCACGTGATAGCTACGTGGACAACTGCAGCTCAGAAGCCGGCAGTATAACGAGCGACAAGCGATAATTACAGTAGTTTGACAATCAAGACTAACTGAGCACATATTATGTACATCCTAACAACATAAGTCAAATAACAATACAACAGTCAAATAATAATATAAGGCAATACATTTGCGATTTAGCTATTATCGCAAATATAAGCAATATAAAATTAAATGAAAAGGTAATATACATTACATATATACATAATAATCATTGTAACCCATTCAGGGGTTGCAATAGTGGCTCCCTGCACGTGTAGTGGCTCCCTCCCTGTGTGGTGGCTCCCTCTAGGTGTGCACATTAAACATTCTAGACAGAAACCCCAGCATAGTCTTACCTGGTGCGTCTCTTCAACCTTCACATCTGATCCTCCATCTGAAACACAACATTGCAATTAAAAACATTAACAATGTTTTCCTAACATCTGAAACACAACATTAACAATGTTTTCTTAACATCTGAAACACAACATTAACAATATTTTCCTAACATCTGAAACACAACATTAACAATGTTTTCCTAACATCTGAAACAAAACATTAACAATGTCTTGCTAACATCTGAAACACAACATTAACAATGTCTTGCTAACATCTGAAACACAACATTAACAATGTCTTGCTAACATCTGAAACACAACATTAACAATGTCTTGCTAACATCTGAAACACAACATTAACAATGTCTTGCTAACATCTGGTCAAGCAGGTGAGCCAGAACACTAGCATAACACAAAATAATATTCACTTCCTATACCATACAACAAACCCCAAAAGCATTATAAGAAATTAATGGACGTATTCAACTACATAAATATTCTTAATTTATGTATCAAGTGACCCGGATATTTCTGTTCTTTCTACATATGTACACATTTTAAGTAGCCTGAGGAATATAGAGATAGTGATTTCTCACATTATTAAGGAACTATGAAAATAAAGGATTAGCAGAAGGCATGTAAGGGCGAGATTACACTTCACGGTCAACATACAACACCTGAACCTTGTATGATGATGCGGGTGAGGTGGTCAAGGACCTGTTACACACAGTTTATATTCTGCCCAAACTTTAAGATTTCAACTTGTCGAATGTATGAACATAAGATTTTAACTACGTCGAATATGAATATTGGTTTAGGATTTATACAGTTTAGACTCATTTATAATTAATAAAATTTCCGAAGAATTTAAGATACACCCCTGTGGCTTGTCTTGCATATATATATATATATATATATATATATATATATATATATATATATATATATATATATATATATATATATATATATATATATATATATATATATATATATATATATATATATATATATATATATATATATATATATATATATAATTTTTTTTTTTTCAACAAGTCGGCCGTCTCCCACCGAGGCAGGGTGACCCAAAAAAGAAAGAAAATCCCCAAAAAGAAAATACTTTCATCATCATTCAACACTTTCACCACACTCGCACATTATCACTGTTTTTGCAGAGGTGCTCAGAATACAACAGTCTAGAAACATACACATATAAAGATACACAACATATCCCTCCAAACTGCCAATATCCCAAACCCCTCCTTTAAAGTGCAGGCATTGTACTTCCCATTTCCAGGACTCAAGTCCGACTACATGAAAATATATATATATATATAAATATATATATATATAAATATATATATATATATATATATATATATATATATATATATATATATATATATATATATATATATATATATATATATATATATATACATAATGTACTCCGGTTAATTCTGTTTTTCCTAGTTGCTAGGTTTTTTGTGTCCACATGTTCTTGTGTTACAGTCCACAGAATGGATATAGTGAGCAAAATAAAGCAGCGAAATAAAGCAGGAAAATAAAGCAGCAAAATAAAGCAGGAAAATAAAGCAGGAAAATAAAGCAGGAAAATAAATCAGGAAAATAAAGCAGGAAAATAAAGCAGGAAAATAAAGCAGCAGCTTTAGCTGGAAAATCGTAAAAAAATATTGCAATGTAATCATACAACAAATAAAATTTGTCTGAAGAGAAGTCCTAAATAATATGTTAGTGTATACTAGAAGTTCCTTGATGCTAGTGTATACTAGAAGTTCCTTGATGCTAGTGTATACTAGAAGTTCCTTGATGCTAGTGTATACTAGAAGTTCCTTGATGCTAGGGTATACTAGAAGTTCCTTGATGCTAGTGTATACTAGAAGTTCCTTGATGCTAGTGTATACTAGAAGTTCCTTGATGTTAGTGTATATTAGAAGTTCCTTGATGCTAGTGTATACTAGAAGTTCCTTGATGTTAGTGTATACTAGAAGTTCCTTGATGCTAGTGTATACTAGAAGTTCCTTGATGCTAGTGTATACTAGAAGTTCCTTGATGTTAGTGTATACCAGAAGTTCCTTGATGTTAGTGTATACTAGAAGTTCCTTGATGTTAGTGTATACTAGAAGTTCCTTGATGTTAGTGTATACTAGAAGTTCCTTGATGCTAGTGTATACTAGAAGTTCCTTGATGCTAGTGTATACTAGAAGTTCCTTGATGTTAGTGTATACTAGAAGTTCCTTGATGTTAGTGTATACTAGAAGTTCCTTGATGCTAGTGTATACTAGAAGTTCCTTGATGTTAGTGTATACTAGAAGTTCCTTGATGCTAGTGTATACTAGAAGTTCCTTGATGCTAGTGTATACTAGAAGTTCCTTGATGTTAGTGTATACTAGAAGTTCCTTGATGTTAGTGTATACTAGAAGTTCCTTGATGCTAGTGTATACTAGAAGTTCCTTGATGTTAGTGTATACTAGAAGTTCCTTGATGTTAGTGTATACTAGAAGTTCCTTGATGCTAGTGTATACTAGAAGTTCCTTGATGTTAGTGTATACTAGAAGTTCCTTGATGTTAGTGTATACTAGAAGTTCCTTGATGTTAGTGTATACTAGAAGTTCCTTGATGTTAGTGTATACTAGAAGTTCCTTGATGCTAGTGTATACTAGAAGTTCCTTGATGTTAGTGTATACTAGAAGTTCCTTGATGTTAGTGTATACTAGAAGTTCCTTGATGTTAGTGTATACTAGAAGTTCCTTGATGTTAGTGTATACTAGAAGTTCCTTGATGCTAGTGTATACTAGAAGTTCCTTGATGTTAGTGTATACTAGAAGTTCCTTGATGTTAGTGTATACTAGAAGTTCCTTGATGCTAGTGTATACTAGAAGTTCCTTGATGCTAGTGTATACTAGAAGTTCCTTGATGCTAGTGTATACTAGAAGTTCCTTGATGCTAGTGTATACTCGAGGTTCCTTGATGCTAGTGTATACTCGAGGTTCCTTGATGCTAGTGTATACTCGAGGTTCCTTGATGCTAGTGTATACTCGAGGTTCCTTGATGCTAGTGTATACTCGAGGTTCCTTGATGCTAGTGTATACTCGAGGTTCCTTGATGCTAGTGTATACTCGAGGGAGGTTCCTTGATGCTAGTGTATACTCGAGGGAGGTTCCTTGATGCTAGTGTATACTCGAGGGAGGTTCCTTGATGCTAGTGTATACTCGAGGTTCCTTGATGTTAGTGTATACTCGAGGGAGGTTCCTTGATGCTAGTGTATACTCGAGGGAGGTTCCTTGATGCTAGTGTATACTCCAGGGAGGTTCCTTAATGCTAGTGTATACTCGAGGGAGGTTCCTTGATGCTAGTGTATACTCGAGGGAGGTTCCTTGATGCTAGTGTATACTCGAGGGAGGTTCCTTGATGCTAGTGTATACTCGAGGGAGGTTCCTTGATGCTAGTGTATACTTGAGGGAGGTTCCTTAATGCTAGTGCATACTCGAGGGAGATTCCTTGATGCTAGTGTATACTCGAGGGAGGTTCCTTGATGCTAGTGTATACTCGAGGGAGGTTCCTTGATGCTAGTGTATACTCGAGGGAGGTTCATTGATGCTAGTGTATACTCGAGGGAGGTTCCTTGATGCTAGTGTATACTCGAGGGAGGTTCCTTGATGCTAGTGTATACTCGAGGGAAATTCCTTGATGCTAGTGTATACTCGAGGGAGGTTCCTTGATGCTAGTGTATACTCGAGGGAGGTTCCTTGATGCTAGTGTATACTCGAGGGAGGTTCCTTGATGTTAGTGTATACTCGAGGGAGGTTCCTTGATGCTAGTGTATACTCGAGGGAGGTTCCTTGATGCTAGTGTATACTCGAGGGAGGTTCCTTGATGCTAGTGTATACTCGAGGGAGGTTCCTTGATGTTAGTGTATACTCGAGGGAGGTTCCTTGATGCTAGTGTATACTCGAGGGAGGTTCCTTGATGCTAGTGTATACTCGAGGGAGGTTCCTTGATGCTAGTGTATACTCGAGGGAGGTTCCTTGATCCGTTGACCAATGATGATAATAATAATAATAATAATAATAATAATAATTCAGTATACGTCCACTCCATGTTAAAAATAAACAATGATACAACACATATTCAGGTCTTTAGCAAAGAAATGTATTTGTACTACAGAATGTGCTTGTTTAAGCAGGTCATGATGTGAGGGAGCAAGTTCGTTCAGAACCAGCTGTACTCTTCACTCAACAGTCATTACGTAGGCAGGTATTCGCTGACTGCAGGTCAAGCCAGGTCAGGTGTGTTACTAAGGAAGATTAGGCTATTTCGCTCTGCTAGACTACAACACTTCTGGACGCGCTCATTGAGTTAATGTATTTTCACATTTCCGAGCTGCCTGAAGTGAACTTCTATGCACTTTCATCACTAAATAACTTTACTTTTTATAGTAATTAATAAATATTTGTACGGGCCTTATTGCTGACTCTCTCTCTCTCTAGATCACGGAAAATGAGACTATCTCTCAATAAGTTAGAGTATCCTCAAGTATTTTTGTCTGTCGCTGAGCCAGAAAGTTTACAGCTGAGTAAACTTCAAGCAATGCTTGGCCTTGCTGAGGATCACCATCACATCCGCGTTAAAATCTCCGAGGAGGAGGCAAGGTAGTGGTGGCCAGCCTGAACGTGCAAACATGACTTCACTCCCACTCACTTCTCGTGTAATTCTCTAGACCACAGAGGCAACATACCAGAGGCTCTTCATGGCCCCTAAATGCCCCGCAATTATTGCTTCAAAGCAGACAATCTCCCGACGAAATCAAATTGTGAAAATAGTCTTAAATATTAACGGAAGCCTGATATATATATATAATATAAAACGAAGCGGTATTTATCGGCGGCTCAGAGCGACGCTGTTTCCCACGGCAGAGTTAATGATACATTAGCGACCGCATATTTCACGCCTGGCGATTCACCGCTCGGGTTGATACTCCTAAACACCTGCGTCTCTCCCAACACCCTCATCATCTGCCCCATCATCAACTACTATTTGCCGCATCACTGAAGATGTCCAGCTACCCGGTGTCCTGCCACCTGCCACACCCAACTGACACTGCCTCTTCCAAGTGCCATTACCTACACCACCCTCCAGATGCCACACCCTCAACCAGTACTTTTGCAAATTTTCTTCGTTTCCATAATCTTCCTCCATTCAGAGAACAGCCTCTAACAGTGGGTTCAAAAACATAATCACTATATTTTATTGACATCTATTACACGTAAATGGCAGAGGCAGAGATGATGTAACATACATGAAGGACAAGAGTGAAAATGTGAGACCAAACTTCCCGATACTCCGGCAGCTGAGTGAATAATAATTAGTAACACTAATAACAATCACACCAGTATCATTAACACCACCACCATCAATAACACCACCACCAGCATCATTAACATCAACACCAGCATCATTAACGCCACCAAACAACAATCCCACGAGCATCACTAACAACCATTAGCAATTAAGAATCAGTTAGCAAGTACAGGCGTGCGCGTAGAGGACAGCAGCATCAGCTATGTATCGCCTGGCCACTTGGCTACTCTTCACAACACAGGCAAATACTTCAAGGTGTTTGCCAGCGCTGTATGCCCAACCTACCAAGTAATACCACCCTCATGCAAGAGCTCCTAGTACAAATAACTGGAGCTACATATACCGTCCCCCAAATTTAGATAGGGACCAGGGGAGACTACTATGGGAGGAAATTGCTAGGGCCACAAGGCACGATAATATAGTAATTCTAGGAGACTTTAACTTTAGTCATATTGATTGGAATTTCTTGACTGGGAATTTAGAATCATACGATTTCTTAGAAGTAGTTCAGGATTGTTTTTTGAAGCAGTTTGTGACAGAACCTACAAGGGGAAATAACCTGCTTGACTTAGTTCTGGCAAACAATGAATCCCTTGTTAATAATTTAGAAGTTTCAGAGGAACTGGGTGCTAGCGACCACAAATCAATTACATTTAGAATTGAATGGAAGTATGATAGTAGGGATAACTCAGTAACAGTCCCAGATTTTCGCTTAGCAGATTACGATGGGCTTAGAGAACACTTATCATCTGTTGACTGGGGTAACGAAGAGAGCTATCAATATGACAGTTTTCTGAACACAATACATGCTGCTCAAAGAACGTTTATCCCTTATAAGGAAATTAGATCAAATAGAAATGACCCTAAATGGATGAATAATAGGCTGAAATATCTACTAGGGCTTAAGAAAGGAATTTATAGGCGTATCAAAAGAGGCGAGGGTCATCTTATGAATCAGTATATTGACATTAAGAGGGACATTAAAAAGGGGATAAGAAAAGCTAAAAGGGACTATGAAATTAAAGTTGCTAGGGATTCTAAAACTAATCCAAAAAGTTTTTTCCAGGTATATAGAACAAAAGTCAGAGATAAGATAGGTCCCCTTAAAAATAACTATGGGCATCTTACTGACAAAGAGAATGAAATGTGCTCGATTTTAAATAATTATTTTCTCTCGGTTTTTACACAGGAAGACACTAATAATATTCCGGTAATTAATTTTTATAGTGGATCAGAAGAAGATAAATTATGTAACATCACAGTCACTAGTGAAATGGTTGCGAAGCAGATAGACCGACTGAAGCAAAATAAGTCACCGGGTCCTGATGAGGTTTTTTCAAGGGTTCTTAAGGAATGCAAAATGGAAGTCTGTGAACCATTAACTAATATTTTTAATTTATCTCTTCAAACAGGTGTAGTGTCTGATATGTGGAAGATGGCTAATGTAATTCCTATTTTTAAAACAGGGGACAAGTCGTTACCGTCAAATTACCGCCCAATAAGCCTGACCTCAATTGTAGGCAAGTTGCTAGAGTCAATTATAGCTGAGATTATAAGAAGCCATCTCGATAAGCATAGCTTGATTAATGATACTCAGCATGGATTCACAAGAGGCCGGTCTTGTCTAACTAATTTATTAACTTTCTTCAGTAAAGCTTTTGAGGCTGTTGACCACGATAAAGAATTTGATATTGTTTACTTAGATTTTAGTAAGGCATTTGATAGAGTTCCGCACCAAAGACTGTTGAAGAAAGTAGCAGCTCATGGCATTGGGGGGAGGGTGCTCTCGTGGATCGAGTCATGGCTCACAGACAGGAAGCAGAGAGTGTCCATAAATGGGGTTAAATCCGAGTGGGGATCAGTAACAAGTGGCGTTCCACAGGGATCAGTCTTGGGCCCGTTGTTGTTTATAATATATATCAATGATCTTGATGAAGGAATTACTAGTGATATGAGCAAATTCGCCGATGACACGAAGATAGGTAGGATAATTGATTCAAACGTAGATGTTAGGGAACTTCAGGAGGATTTAGACAAACTCTACTCTTGGTCAGAAAAGTGGCAGATGCAGTTCAATGTGGATAAATGCAAGGTTCTGAAGCTCGGGAGTGTCTATAACCCTAGCACTTACAAGTTAAATAATGTAGAACTTAGCCATACAGATTGCGAAAAGGACTTAGGGGTTATGGTAAGCAGCAACCTTAAACCAAGACAGCAATGCCTAAGCGTACGTAATAAGGCAAATAGATTACTGGGATTTATATCAAGAAGTGTAAGCAACAGAAGTCCAGAGGTCATACTGCAGCTTTATACATCATTAGTAAGGCCTCACCTAGATTATGCAGCTCAATTCTGGTCTCCATATTACAGAATGGACATAAATTCGTTAGAAAACATTCAGCGTAGGATGACTAAACTAATACATAGCATTAGAAATCTTCCTTATGAAGAAAGATTGAAGACTCTTAAGTTACATTCACTTGTTAGACGAAGAATGAGGGGAGACCTGATCGAAGTGTATAAGTGGAAGATAGGTATTAATAAAGGGGATATTAACAAGGTCTTGAGGATATCTCTCCAAGAGAGAACCCGCAGTAATGGATTTAAATTAGATAAGTTTAGATTTAGAAAGGACATAGGAAAGTATTGGTTTGGAAATAGGGTAGTTGATGAGTGGAACAGTCTACCTAGTTGGGTTATTGAGGCTAGGACTTTGTGTAGTTTCAAATTTAGGTTGGATAAATACATGAGTGGGAAGGGTTGGATTTGAGAGGGACTTGCACATCAGAGCTTATTTCTTGGGTAGCATTGAAAATTGGGTAGGTCAAATGTTTGTTAGTGGGATGAATTCTAAAGGACCTGCCTAGTATGGGCCAACAGGCCTGCTGCAGTGTTCCTCCTTTCTTATGTTCTTATGTTCTTATGTTCTTCGGATCAAACCTAATTACCTCCTATTCCCCAGGCGCTGCATAACTTTTATAGGTCTAGCATTTCTCAGTGATTATAATAATAATACCATTTTATGCCACCATACCTGTGACCGGTTTCTAGAGTTGTATTCTATAAGCACGCAATTAAGCAAGACTTTTATTGAGTGCCTGTTTAACCAGACAGCTGCTACTAGTGGTGTCTAGGCCTGGATAACCATCATAACCTGGTTGATCTGGCATTTGTTGTGGACAGAGAACCAGTTTCCTCTTGAAAACCATCCTTCCAAAAATATTTCTAAAATCTTCTGGTTGAAGAGTCTTGAAAACTTGTTTGTGACACACTCGGTAATTATAACTATGGTGTGTGTACTCTTCACTGGGTTTCTTTTACATTTACTCCCACATTTCTCACTCCAGCAAGTGTGTAGGTTGTGCACCGGACTCAAATATTTTCCGTGTATATTAGCAGGTAGGTCACCTTCCACAGAGTATATTCAAGAGTTCTGAGGCGTTCCTAGTAGCTTAGGTGTTTTAGTGAATGTGTGCAGGTCCTTCGTGGGGTTGCTACACCAACCTGTCACATACATAAACAGGTAACCCACAGGAATCCTGGCCAACACCGCCTATACTATTCTACTCACACCTTTCTTACCATAACGTATAATTCAGGTAATGCAACCAACCCACTTGTCATGCTGTACGGATTCACTATTTCCTAACATACCTTTCTCACTGAACTTGTCTAATAGATTTTGAATTTGTATTTGACTGGTAATTTACTGCAGTGTTGCTCTAAGTCAGAAGGGCACATTTTTATATTTTGTTGTTCTTGCCGCCAGTGTATCAGCTCTCTCAGCGATGTTAACACAAGATGGTATCCACACAAACTTTATCACTTGACTCTCCTTTTATAATTTATTAAAAAAAAAAAAAACATTACAATACAGTTATTGATATTTCTGGAGTTTAAACTAAATACGACTGATATCGAGTCCAAAAACACAACCTATCAGATTCTTACCTTCTTTACAACCTCTGTGGCAGATAAAATAGTGAATAATTCAGTCTGTGTTGATGATGTAAAAATGTTGAACTTTTGCAGTATTCTAGAGAGCTCTGGCAAGTTAACTACATTAAGTTGTAATCCGGCAACCCCACTGAGGCTGCAGCGATCAACAAGCTGGAGTGTTAATGATGGCAAAGTATTCACTCACTCCAATCAACGATACATCAGACTTTTTTTCATATTCTGTTTGGTCATCTTTATCATTATTTCACTTTCCTGATATAAAGTACTATTTTTCTTCGTGCCTTGGTAGAAATAACAACCACCACCACCATCGAGCCCTGGTAGAAATAACAACCACCACCACCATCGTGCCCTGGTAGAAATAACAACCACCACCACCATCGAGCCCTGGTAGAAATAACAACCACCACCACCATCGTGCCCTGGTAGAAATAACAACCACCACCACCATCGTGCCCTGGTAGAAATAACAACCACCACCACCATCGTGCCCTGGTAGAAATAACAACCACCACCACCATCGTGCCCTGGTAGAAATAACAACCACCACCACCATCGTGCCCTGGTAGAAATAACAACCACCACCACCATCGTGCCCTGGTAGAAATAACAACCACCACCACCATCGTGCCCTGGTAGAAATAACAACCACCACCACCATCGTGCCCTGGTAGAAATAACAACCACCACCACCGCCTTCGTGCCCTGGTAGAAATAACAACCACCACCACCACCTTCGTGCCCTGGTAGAAATAACAACCACCACCACCGCCTTCGTGCCCTGGTAGAAATAACAACCACCACCACCACCTTCGTGCCTTGGTAGAAACAACCATCACCACCACCACCGCCGCCGCCGCCGCTGCTAGTTCTACTACTACTACTACATCTACAATTTTACTACCACTACCAGCACTATTAATACTATTACTATTATAATAAGCCGCAGTATCAATGAACAGTCACAATGGAACAAACATGGAACATGCTGTAGAAGGAAAAGTTTCTGGCCTCTTACCACACAATCCAGAATATCCTACAATTAAAAGAAAATAGCCAGCGGCCCTGGGAGCAATATAAAGTTTATTGACCTCTTCTTCGTTACTGAGAAGACCCACTCACCACAGCTGATGCTGTGGGCGTAGGTGCTGGTGGGCTGGACGTAGGTGCTGGTGGGGAGGGCGTAGGTGCTGGCGAGGTGGACGTAGGTGCTAGTGGGCTGGACGTAGGTGCTAGTGGGGAGGGCGTAGGTGCTGGCGAGGTGGACGTAGGTGCTAGTGGGGAGGGTGTAGGTGCTGGCGGGGTGGACGTAGGTGCTAGTGGGCTGGACGTAGGTGCTGGTGGGGAGGGCGTAGGTGCTGGCGGGGTGGACGTAGGTGCTAGTGGGCTGGACGTAGGTGCTAGTGGGGAGGGCGTAGGTGCTGGCGGGCTGGAAGTAGGTGCTAGTGGGCTGGACGTAGGTGCTGGTGGGGTTGACGTAAGTGCTGGCGGGGGTGGAGGTAGGTGCTGGCATTCGCTCTGGATATCTTGAATGTGAAGCAGAATACGGACAAGTAACCACTAGTTACTGGGATGGATAAAGTATCACGTTGTTACTGAGATGGATAAAATATCACGTTGTTACTAAGATGGATAAAATATCACGTTGTTACTGGGATGGATAAAATATCACGTTGTTACTAAGATGGATAAAATATCACGTTGTTACTAAGATGGATAAAATATCACGTTGTTACTAAGATGGATAAAATATCACGTTGTTACTGAGATGGATAAAATATCACGTTGTTACTAAGATGGATAAAATATCACGTTGTTACTAAGATGGATAAAATATCACGTTGTTACTAAGATGGATAAAATATCACGTTGTTACTAAGATGGATAAAATATCACGTTGTTACTAAGATGGATAAAATATCACGTTGTTACTAAGATGGATAAAATATCACGTTGTTACTAAGATGGATAAAATATCACGTTGTTACTAAGATGGATAAAATATCACGTTGTTACTAAGATGGATAAAATATCACGTTGTTACTGAGATGGATAAAATATCACGTTGTTACTAAGATGGATAAAATATCACGTTGTTACTAAGATGGATAAAATATCACGTTGTTACTAAGATGGATAAAATATCACGTTGTTACTAAGATGGATAAAATATCACGTTGTTACTAAGATGGATAAAATATCACGTTGTTACTAAGATGGATAAAATATCACGTTGTTACTAAGATGGATAAAATATCACGTTGTTACTAAGATGGATAAAATATCACGTTGTTACTGGGATGGATAAAATATCACGTTGTTACTGGGATGGATAAAATATCACGTTGTTACTAAGATGGATAAAATATCACGTTGTTACTGGGATGGATAAAATATTACGTTGTTACTGGGATGGATAAAATATCACGTTGTTACTGGGATGGATAAAATATCACGTTGTTACTGGGATGGATAAAATATTACGTTGTTACTGGGATGGATAAAATATCACGTTGTTACTGGGATGGATAAAATATCACGTTGTTACTGAGATGGATAAAATATCACGTTGTTACTAAGATGGATAAAATATCACGTTGTTACTAAGATGGATAAAATATCACGTTGTTACTGGGATGGATAAAATATCACGTTGTTACTGGGATGGATAAAATATCACGTTGTTACTGGGATGGATAAAATATCACGTTGTTACTGGGATGGATAAAATATCACGTTGTTACTGGGATGGATAAAATATCACGTTGTTACTGGGATGGATAAAATATCACGTTGTTACTGGGATGGATAAAATATCACGTTGTTACTGGGATGGATAAAATATCACGTTGTTACTGGGATGGATACTTTTATGAATAAATTGCAGTTTTACATTCACATGGCAACGCTAAACCCGAAAGAGCCATACAGCGCCTGGATCTGAGCCAAAGGGGAGGGTAGCTAAAACTCCTTGGATCAAGAGCCATTCACCGGCAAGGCACCCTCATGAAAGGTATCCTAGATAAGAACAGGGTTAATGAAAACAATTTCTGGAGCGGCGGGGGCGTTGACCCCTGAAACATCTTCCAGGTATACTGTGTCTCAACATAGGCAGGTACTACATGCCCTTATGTCAATTTATCGTCGAAGACGATGCAAGATAATTTCTCTGTTAAAGATAATGACTCGCTATGTTGGAGCCTTGAAGGAAAGTGCTTGATGCTGATGAGGGGCTCTTGTTCCAAAGAACTGGAGTTACTATCTCCTTTTACTGATCAGTCCTCACTACCTCTCATTTCCCAAGCGATGCTTGACTTCTAAGTATCTAGTACTTCTTTATAAAGGTATTAATTTCCTGCTACCTTCGTCAAGTGTAACTAGTGTGTGTTCACACACTATTTACACCATGTCGTAAGGTTTCAATATTTTTTTAATGTAGATTTCCAATAGACTTGGCCTGGCTTTTTTAAAAATCACGTGGGGTTAGGATTGTATTAGAAACGTTGGCAAAGTTTGGTGTCATACTTGTGAATAATTTATGAGCGTTGTCAAACTGTTTCACATAACCAAGTGTCTTACTCTACCATACTTATTTCCTTAATTTCTTTAGCGTCTTGAAGCTTTCATTGGCCTTAATAAAGAGGCTACCACTAGAGGTAGTTTTTACTTTCAACTTCGCAATCCTAAAATACTCTGGGTTTCTTTCAAATTTATTAATGACTTTTTTGTTCTCTCTCTCTTGGCCGCTATATGTTTTCACTTTTATCTAAACGCTATATATTTTTTTCTGGACACGGTCTGGAACCTTCTGGAAATTCTGTATAGCTTTTTCTCCTCCTTTAGAGAGAACATCGCTCTTTCTCTAGCTTTCATCTTCTCTCCTTGTAGCGGATGGAGGCGTGCCTAACTGCAGGCGGGCTTGGAGGCGTGGCTCCAGCAAGATGAAGCTCTGACCAGCACCACTCACAGAGCCTCATTCCTTGTAATCACAGTGTGGTTGGATGTGCAGCATCTTTACCGTAAAGAACAAAACAATAATCTCTTAGCCAGCGCCCCAACATTACTTGCTGACCACACGGGCTCGGTAAATCACAACACCTGCACTTAGCCAATACCTGAGCTGTGTCTGCTCAAGCAAGACGCCAGAATATACACAATGTTCAACCTGTAAACACCGTGACGCCGCCGCTTCTCATTCTCACGTGAAATTTGCCAGATGTGAACGATACGGATACGGGGATTTAGAGGATGGAGCAGCCGAGGTCCAAGACTCCATGATATGGATACGGGGATTTAGAGGATGGAACAGCCGAGGTCCAAGACTCCATGATATGGATACGGGGATTTAGAGGATGGAGCAGCCGAGGTCCAAGACTCCATGATATGGATACGGGGATTTAGAGGATGGAGCAGCCGAGGTCCAAGACTTCCAACCAGACTTGATGTGGTGATGTGTTAACGACCATCGCCCTCCTCCCTCCCTCCCTCTTACTCAATACATTATATGATTTGCTTATGTGCAATACCAAGATTTTTTTTTTTATTTCGGAGTGCAGATTTGATCCCAAGTCTGCACAACGAAATTGCTACCATGGAGAGCAAGAGGCTCAGCAGACGGTGTAAAATACACTGCCTGCAATGAAAAGCAAAGGTGCAATGAGTACTCTAAGGGATAACTCAATAAGTGTAAAGGAACCAGGACTTCTCAATACCTTCCTTCATGCATAAAGGGAATTATCAACAGACCCTTAGCTGTTCTGAAGAGGAAACTAAAAGTTCCTCAAGCTAGTTCCTGATTAATCAGGCTGTGGTGACTATGCTGGAGTGCATGCGGCTGCCACCAGCAGCTTGGTAGATCAGACCACTAGCCAGGAGGCCTATCACCACGCACGTTACTGAAGTTGAAGGATGGGCTGACCTCTGACGCTCAAGAAAAACTGCCACAATGGTAATACCCACATCCGCAAGGAGGCCACCCAGTGATCCTCACTGCTGGTCACGCTCTGCTACCCACATCTCTCACTACATTCTTCTTATCTTGCTGTAACCGCGACATTGATCACTCGTCTTGATGATTCACACTGCTAAACACTCACACAACACTCTTCCTGCTGTAACTGACAAAGTGACGACCCATCTTAATGAAGTACCCTGCTAAACACTCACACAATACTCTTCTTATCGTTCTGCAAGTGTGGTGGTGATCCAACGGAGTCCAAGCAACGGTGAGACTGCGAAGTAATTAACGCCTCTCAGACCCAATAAGACGCCCGGGTTTCCGGACTATATTCACAGGTGTTCAACAATTATGGTGGGAACCTCCAGGCCTGCTGGAGGCTGCTGCAGAGCTGCAGGCTGCTCACTGCTACATTAGACAACCTTTCATTTTTAAAAAGACGCGAGTTTCATTTTGATGATAATGATGATGATTGATGATATTATTGCTGATATTACTGCTGCTGCTGCTGCTTTTTATTCTTACTGCTGTTGCTTTTGCACTAAAACCTCTAATAGTGGTCAATGGAATGGGATTCAAGAGGAAGTGTGCGCTACGACTACTGGAAATAATATTTAAAAAAATGGTAGCCTAAACACTAACCTCCATTATAGGTAGACTAATGTAACCACAAATAGTTCGTAGCTGTTATTAATGCAGATATTATAAGTTTTTCTTGAAAACCATATAACAATACTTAAAATGAACTATTCTTAAAATAATATTTACTAAACAGCGTACCAGCATTTGTCATCTATTATTCTATACATCCAAAACTTCTTCTTGTCCTCTCAAGGAAAATTACATGATGCTGGTGAGTGACTCTTCATTCAAGGAAGCTGATTTGTCTTCCCCTTCCTTGAGTTAAACCTGACTGCCTCCCATTCCCCAGGCGCTGTATGACCTCTATTGGCTTAAAGCTTCCATTAAATATAATAATAATAAAAATAATAATAATAATAATAATAATAATAATAATAATGAAGATTGCCACAATGTAAAACATGACTGGTGGTGCGAACACTAGGGTGTGTAACATTGTTATTCTTACTGCTTCAAGGTCATGTCAGTAAATTATTTTCGTAACATTCCTGCGCACAACACCTGCACTCTTACTCTCCTGTCAGGGTTCCTTTACCTTACCTTTATACATATAATCGTTTACCTTGATGAGTAAGGCACATGTACAACTGTTGGGTATCTTTATCGTTGAAACGTTTCGCTTACACTGTAGGTTTCCTCAGTCAAATACAGAGGCAGTAGGTATAGTAATGAAATGAAGATGATGTAATCAGTCCATCAACCTTGCAGAAATAGTATTTAAGTTGGTCAGTCCCTCAGCCTGGAGAGCTCAGCTCCATGGTCTGGAACGAAATGAAGCTGTAGCGTGAGAACGGAGTCTTAAATACTGTCGAAGGTGAGGCGGAAGATCTCAGACATTGTAGGGGATGAGATCCACTAGTAGAAGTAAGGAAGGTCCCTCTGGAATCCAACCCTTCTCACTCATAATTAGTTGTTAGGTGATGAAATGTGAAAGATGTCCTCTGTACCAAGATGCCGTTGTGTTGCAGTGTTAATAAAGATACCCGAGTGTTGCGTATGTGTTTTAATCATCACCTTATCGGTATTTTATACCATTTTCAACATCGTTTACATTGCCTATATATATATATAAACATCGTCTAGGTTAACTTTATATATAACATACATGCGATCATTTTCCAGTTCTATCCCCACAGTCCGGCCTGAGGCCTGACTTCCTGGTTGACTATATATATATAGCTACCTGGTCAAGCAGTCCATGATCAATAAGACTGTGATGGCTATGTAGGCTCTCAGGCCTACATAGCCATTACCACCTTGTTGATCAGGCACTTGCATTAGGTAGTGGTCCAGTTTCCTCTTGCAAATTTCCACTCTTACTCCGGCATTGTTTCTCATATATGGTATAGCAAATATAACAGCGGAAAGACGACGTAAAGTGTGTGGACACGAGATTAAACACACACACTAAGACAACACTGTCTCAGAATGCAGAAGCATACATAAATATAGAATCAATACCATAAATATATATTTTCCAGTGTGTAGAGTTGGCAGCAGTTTACCAAGGTGTGCAGGATCTGCCGCAATTAGATGATGAAAATTTGCAGTTTTTAAACCGCAGTATCGGCACGCCTCAAGCACGACAGTGGTGGGGTGAGTGATGAAGAAAGTGTTTCTTCCTTTTCGGCTCCCCTTCCTAGGTGGGAAACGGACAATGCGTTAAAAAAATTGTAAAGGTAGTGAAAGATGTTTATTAAAACACCCAAAGATGAAGTTAAAATGCCCAATGTCATGCCAACTTCTTGGGTAGTATCGCACTGTCAAGCGACACATTCACTCACAGGAGGTCCCTCGAAGGTTCCTTGATGTCGGTGAGGAGCTCTTGATCTAAGGAACTGAACCAGTGCATCAAGTCCTTGAATCAAGCTCGATTTCCCAAGGCATTGTATGACCCTTATGAGTTTAGCGCTCCCCCCATGAATGCAGTAATGACAACTCGAAAGAAAAGTGTCGCTGTCCAATAAACTCGCTCCTTGAATCAAAGATCTTCAGCTGACCTCAAACATTTTGTACTGGGCTCTGAAATCTTTTACAACAAACTACTAAGATAACCTTTTAAAAAACTCTCAAAACTTTCACTTCTAAAAGTGTTTTTTTAGAACCCAATTAAGGCCCTGAACAATACATGAAGGCAGCGAAAAACAAAAAGGCACAATATCGTGACTGGAACAGTACACAAATAACCCTAATGAGGACGTTTCGGTCCAACTTGAACCATTAACTAGTCAATGGTCCAAGTCGGACCGAAACGTCGTCACAAGTTTCTTCTATGTGCGGTTTGTGTAGTGAAGGTAGTGAGTTAGAGAACAGTTCTCCATTATCACTTCACTGCTTCATGGCTGAGTCGGAATTATCTCCCTAGTTTTCAGGGCTTTACAAACTCTTCCTAAAACTCTAAACCCTTCGTGTTGAGAGAGCTGCTGGGGTGTGAGAGGCGATGACGGAGGTGACGTAAGGAAGGAGAAGAGCGCCTCCAGTCTCTTGAATAAAGTGCAACGTGAATTCTACCAACGATCGTGCACAAGGCACAGCCAGTGAGTCAGTCTTCGTAGTAGAGTATCTTGGAGCTTGTATCATGGTAGTGCATGTAGTGCTGGGATCATGGTAGTGCATGTTGTGTAGGGATCATGGTAGACTATGCTGAGCTTGTATCATGGTAGTGCATGTAAAGCTGGGATCATTGTAGACTACGTTGAGCTTGTATTAGGGTAGTGCATGTAGAACTGGGATCATGGTAGAGCATGTAGAGCTGGGATCATGGTAGACTATGCTGAGCTTGTATCATGGTAGTGCATGTAAAGCTGGGATCATGGTAGACTACGTTGAGCTTGTATTATGGTAGTGCAAGTAGAGCTAGGATCATGGTAGTGCATGTAGTGCTGGGATCATGGTAGACTATGTTGAGCTTGAATCATGGTAGTGCAAGTAGAGCTGGGATCATGGTAGTGCAAGAAAAGCTGGGATCATGGTAGAGAATGTAGAGCTGGGATCATGGTCAATCAAAAGGCGAAATGACAGCTTATTACACCATCACAGCCAAGGCTGGTACTGCACCCACAACTTACACAACCTCCAAGATTAAACTCTCGAAACTCTTCAAAGGTATATCGAAGGTTCAAAGGTATATCCCCCATCCCCCACCCACAGTTCCTTTGCTCCCTGCCCACAATTCCCACCCCCTGCTCACCAACCTCTCTGCCCAGAGCCCCTACACCACTCCCTGTCCCTCCCGTGCTCAACTACCTCTCACAGTCCCCTAGCAAGAGTAATTTGGTAAATTAGACTCTTGTGCCACACTTGGGTATCTTTATTGTGGAAACGTTTCACCCCACAGTGGCTTCATCAGTCCAATATGAAGAACAATGGTGAAGGTCGGAAGGACTACCTCAATCTCCTTCTGATCTTCACCATTCTTTGTATCAGGCTGGTGAAGCCACTGTATTGGAGAAACGTTTCCACAATAAAGATACCCAAGTGTTGGACATGTGTCTAATATATCAAGCTGTTTGTTCTCTGAACCATTTATGTACAAGGGTAAGTTACCCACCAGTCGCGCAGGGACCGGAACACAGCGAGATCCCTGACCCTTCCAGGAGGACGCCTTGAGACTGCTGAAGGATTCTTAATTAATAAGAGGAATTCGAGCTGTAGTGTCGGCACGCCTCTGGCAAGACAGTGATGGAGTGAATGATGATGAAACAATTTTCTTCTTTTTTTCGAGTCGCCCTGCCTAGGTGGGAAACGGCCAATGTGTAAATAAAAAAAATTAAGTCGAGCTAACTTTTCCTAGGATCAGGCCTCATTGGCTCCCATTTCCCAGGAGCTTCGTGATCCCTACAGGTTTAGCGTTTCCCCAGTAAATATAATAATAACTTCTTATTCTTCAACTGGTCGGTATTATATACCCTTTATAATATATGATACCCTGGGTAGCTTTCAAAATAGACTAGATAAATGTGTGAGTCGGAAGGGTTTGGTGCGAGTAAGACCTGCCTGGAATGGGCCGTGAGGCTCACTTCAGTACTCGTGTGTTTACATGTCAACCCACCCTTGTGCAAAGAGTCAACCCCTCCCCCCGTCCCATCACATCTGCCACCACCACCACCCCTGTTCACCATCATTACCAAAACTACTCACTAAACCATAACCCCTACTCACCATCACCAACATCACCACAACCACTACTACTCACCACAACCTACTCACTACCTTACAAGACAAGGACACACCCACTAACCCTCACCTCTAAACACAAAAGTACCCGGAAGCCTCAACAAAGAACCTTGAAAAAGTTATTCAAGCAACAAGACCAGGACCACCACTGTCCTTCATTGGCAGCCATTCCAGCACCAAGAATAATGTAATAATGTTGGTAGAATTACTGACAATATGTTAGGTAAAAGGATACAAGTGCAACTAATGCGACATTTTATTGTGGCAACGTTTCGCTCTCCAGGAGCTTTGTCCAACCGTTACAAACAATACAGGGCCGCAGAGGTATAGGTACAGAGTGAGGTGCTTTGCACCTCAACCACTGGAGGAGAATCAACCAATGGAGGACCAACTAATGGAGGACCAGCCACTGGTGGACCAACCACTGGAGGACCAAACACTGGAGGACCAGCCACTGGAGGACCAACCACTGGAGGACCAACCACTAGAAGATCAACCACTGGAAGATCAACCACTGGAGAATCAACCACTGGAGAATCAACCACTGGAGGACCAACCACTGGAGAATCAACCACTGGAGGATCAACCAATGGAGGACCAACCACTGGAGAATCAGCCACTGGAGGACCAACCACTAGAGAATCAATCACTGGAGGACCAACTACCTCCACCACAGGTTCCCTTCATCTGAGACCACACATCATTTAATACACTCTAACAACAGGTGTTACTCCTGCAACTTTGAATGTTTCCAGACTACACTCCGCCACTTGTCTTACGCGTCCCTCCTTTGCCTTTTTGTGGCAGGAGAAGAGTTTAAGTGATCAAATAAAACCTAACTTAAAATAATAAAGAAAAATTATTTGTAAAATTGCAGGAAACGTTCAGAAACTGACGCCGGAAGCATCGTAATAAATTTAAGGTAGTACAATGATGATAGATAAAGCGACCAGAGTGACCTAGTGGATGTGACCACTAACATGGCTACCACACTCTTGTTACAACACTACACGACAACTCTGTACAAGATTTCGGTTGTTACAACACTACAACACTGTATAAGACCTTGGTTGTTACAACACTACAACACTGTACAAGACCTTGGTTGTTACAACACTACAACACTGTACAAGACCTTGGTTGTTACAACACTACAACACTGTACAAGACCTTGGTTGTTACAACACTACAACACTGTACAAGACCTTGGTTGTTACAACACTACAACACTGTACAAGACCTTGGTTGTTACAACACTACAACACTGTACAAGACCTTGGTTGTTACAACACAACAAGACAACACCGTACAAGACCTTGGTTGTTACAACACTACAACACTGTGCAAGACCTTGGTTGTTACAACACAACACTGTACAAGACCTTGGTTGTTACAACACTACAACACTGTGCAAGACCTTAGTTGCTACACTATACAATACCTTGGTTGTTACAACACTACAAGACAACACAGTACAAGACAACACCATACAAGACACTGGTTGATACAACATTGCAAAACAACACTATACAAGACCCTGGTTGTTACACTATACAAGACCCTGGTTGTTACAACCCTGCAAGACAGCACTATACAAGACCCTGGTTGTTACAACACTACAAGACACTATACAAGACCCTGGTTGTTACAACACTACAAGACACTATACAAGACCCTGGTTGTTACACTATACAAGACCCTGGTTGTTACAACCCTGCAAGACAGCACTATACAAGACCCTGGTTGTTACAACACTACAAGACATCACTGTACAAGACCCTGGTTGTTAAACACTATATAAGACCCTGGTTGTTAAACACTATATAAGACCCTGGTTGTTAAACACTATACAAGACCCTGGTTGTTACAACACTATACAAGACCCTGGTTGTTACAACACTATACAAGACCCTGGTTGTTACACTATACAAGACCCTGGTTGTTACACTATGCAAGACCCTGGTTGTTACAACACTATACAAGACCCTGGTTGTTAAACACTATACAAGACCCTGGTTGTTACAACACTATACAAGACCCTGGTTGTTACAACACTACAAGGCAATATACAAGACCCTGGTTGTTACAACACTACAAGACCCTGGTTGTTACAACACTATACAAGACCCTGGTTGTTACAACACTATACAAGACCCTGGTTGTTACAACACTATACAAGACCCTGGTTGTTACAACACTATACAAGACCCTGGTTGTTACAACACTATACAAGACCCTGGTTGTTACACTATACAAGACCCTGGTTGTTACACTATACAAGACCCTGGTTGTTACAACACTATACAAGACCCTGGTTGTTACAACACTATACAAGACCCTGGCTGTTACAACACTATACAAGACCCTGGTTGTTACAACACTATACAAGACCCTGGTTGTTACAACACTATACAAGACCCTGGTTGTTACAACACTATACAAGACCCTGGTTGTTAAACACTATACAAGACCCTGGTTGTTACAACACTATACAAGACCCTGGTTGTTACAACACTATACAAGACCCTGGCTGTTACAACACCTAACATGCAACAACCTTCAACTACCCACCAGTTAACACCCTCACGTACTCACCACTTCTCCATTATCCTGTCTATCAACAGCAATCTACTGCCTCAACTTTCACCCCCAACGTCAGTGACTTACCAAGAGCAACTCTGCGTAAACACTGCGCATGTGCGTACTGGACCTAATATTTCACTACGGTGTGTCAATATAATGTTTATTTTTTAGGCAGCGTTGGAGATCTAAGCTTATTATTATTACTATGAGAGCGCTAACCCCGTAGTGATTATACAGCGCCTGAGGGGATGATGGAAGGCATTCAGGCTGAATTTAGGGAACTGGAGCACAGATCCAGCTACCTTGATCAAGAGTCCCTCGCCGCCATCAAGGAACCTCCCTTGAGGGGATCTTAGCTAATAAAACAACGATCCTTTGGTCAAACAAGTAGAGCCTAAACTATTTTTGTTGTTGTTATAACTCAACGAATATTAGTCAGAACACAACGAAAATGGCATATTTCACTGATGATAAAACTATATTAGAAAAATATAGGCCAGGGATTCTCAACTTTTCCTCCATCATTAACCCCCTCAGCTTGATGTATTTCTCCATTTACCACCTTACTTCCAGACAAAAAATTTATCGCCACCATAAAGAGACAGAAAAACAGCCTACTTTACGTCAGTCTAGATTCTAGACTGACCTAAAGTAGGCTGGGCAGAATGAAGTTAGGTTACAATAATGTGAGCGAGGTTAAGCGAGGCTGCTAAGTTAATTTAGGTACAAGATTATTACTTATTGCAGCCAGCTGGCCGAGTGGCTCACAATGACCTAGAGTTTTAACACTCACTTGTCATGGGTTCAATCCCTGCCCGTTCCCTGGTTTATTACCTATATCTGCAATTCACAACAAAAATATCAACGTATAAGAGCAAATTTTCGGAAAAATCAATTTTAATAGGATCCAATTTATGTGGCGTGTGAAACATGATCCTAATGTACTCCAGACTGTGTGTGGCTAACTCGTCCTCCACACTTGTTAACCTGCGTGTGGAAATGAACGCTGAATATTTCAGTATAATATGACACACGTGCAACACATGAGACTCTTCATTCTGAAGACGCTTCGCCAGGAGGTGGCTTTCTTAATTCGATACAGAGGTTATTTGAAGATGCTGAAACTGGAGACAATGGAAGACGAGGTAATCAATCCCTCAGCCTGGATGATAGTGTTCACCACCGCAGTCTTAATGAATCTGAAGCACAGGCAGATATCGCTTATATAGGAGCAGCAGATGAAGGCATTGCCACTAGTTCGAATCTTTCACGTGTAGGCTATGATGTATACATATATATTCGTTCCTCTGAACGAATCTACCTGGACTTCCCACTCATTTCTGCAACCCTGCAAGCTCCTGACGTGTTGATTGTAACATGAAAGGCCTAGAGCTATCATTCAACTCCCCTTGTGATTGTTTTTCCATCTTGCATCGCTTGTTCGCGATTACTGCATATATATATATATATATATATATATATATATATATATATATATATATATATATATATATATATATATATATATATATAAATAAATATATATATATATATATATATATATAAATATATATATATATATATATATATTTATATTTGTATATATGTATATTTGTATAAATATATATATATATATATATTTTTTTTTTTATTTTTTTTTTTTTTTATCACGCTGGCCGATTCCCACCAAGGCAGGGTGGTCCAAAAAAGAAAAACTTTCCTCATCATTCATTCCATCACTGTCTTGCCAGAAGGGTGCTTTACACTACAGTTTTTAAACTGCAACATTAACACCCCTCCTTCAGAGTGCAGGCACTGTACTTCCCATCTCCAGGACTCAAGTCCGGCCTGCCGGTTTCCCTGAACCCCTTCATAAATGTTACTTTGCTCACACTCCAACAGCACGTCAAGTATTAAAAACCATTTGTCTCCATTCACTCCTATCAAACACGCTCATGCATGCCTGCTGGAAGTCCAAGCCCCTCGCACACAAAACCTCCTTTACCCCCTCTCTCCAACCTTTCCTAGGCCGACCCCTACCCCGCCTTCCTTCCACTACAGACTGATACACTCTTGAAGTCATTCTGTTTCGCTCCATTCTCTCTACATGTCCGAACCACCTCAACAACCCTTCCTCAGCCCTCTGGACAACAGTTTTGGTAATCCTGCACCTCCTCCTAACTTCCAAACTACGAATTCTCTGCATTATATTCACACCACACATTGCCCTCAGACATGACATCTCCACTGCCTCCAGCCTTCTCCTCGCTGCAACATTCATCACTCATGCTTCACACCCATATAAGAGCGTTGGTAAAACTATACTCTCATACATTCCCCTCTTTGCCTCCAAGGACAAAGTTCTTTGTCTCCACAGACTCCTAAGTGCACCACTCACTCTTTTCCCCTTATCAATTCTATGATTCACCTCATCTTTCATAGACCCATCCGCTGACACGTCCACTCCCAAATATCTGAATACATTCACCTCCTCCATACTCTCTCCCTCCAATCTGATATTCAATCTTTCATCACCTAATCTTTTTGCTATCCTCATAACCTTATTCTTTCCCGTATTCACCTTTAATTTTCTTCTTTTGCACACCCTACCAAATTCATCCACCAATCTCTGCAACTTCTCTTCAGAATCTCTCAAGAGCACAGTGTCATCAGCAAAGAGCAGCTGTGACAACTCCCACTTTGTGTGTGATTCTTTATCTTTAAACTCCACGCCTCTTGCCAAGACCCTCGCATTTACTTCTCTTACAACCCCATCTATAAATATATTAAACAACCATGGTGACATCACACATCCTTGTCTAAGGCCTACTTTTACTGGGAAATAATTTCCCTCTTTCCTACATACTCTAACTTGAGCCTCACTATCCTCGTAAAAACTCTTCACTGCTTTCAGTAACCTACCTCCTACACCATACACTTGCAACATCTGCCACATTGCCCCCCTATCCACCCTGTCATACGCCTTTTCCAAATCCATAAATGCCACAAAGACCTCTTTAGCCTTATCTAAATACTGTTCACTTATATGTTTCACTGTAAACACCTGGTCCACACACCCCCTACCTTTCCTAAAGCCTCCTTGTTCATCTGCTATCCTATTCTCCGTCTTACTCTTAATTCTTTCAATAATAACTCTACCATACACTTTACCAGGTATACTCAGCAGACTTATCCCCCTATAATTTTTGCACTCTCTTTTATCCCCTTTGCCTTTATACAAAGGAACTATGCATGCTCTCTGCCAATCCCTAGGTACCTTACCCTCTTCCATACATTTATTAAATAATTGCACCAACCACTCCAGAACTATATCCCCACCTGCTTTTAACATTTCTATCTTTATCCCATCAATCCCGGCTGCCTTACCCCCTTTCATTTTACCTACTGCCTCACGAACTTCCCCCACACTCACAACTGGCTCTTCCTCACTCCTACAAGATGTTATTCCTCCTTGTCCTATACACGAAATCACAGCTTCCCTATCTTCATCAACATTTAACAATTCCTCAAAATATTCCCTCCATCTTCCCAATACCTCTAACTCTCCATTTAATAACTCTCCTCTCTTATTTTTAACTGACAAATCCATTTGTTCTCTAGGCTTTCTCAACTTGTTAATCTCACTCCAAAACTTTTTCTTATTTTCAACAAAATTTGTTGATAACATCTCACCCACTCTCTCATTTGCTCTCTTTTTACATTGCTTCACCACTCTCTTAACCTCTCTCTTTTTCTCCATATACTCTTCCCTCCTTGCATCACTTCTACTTTGTAAAAACTTCTCATATGCTAACTTTTTCTCCCTTACTACTCTCTTTACATCATCATTCCACCAATCGCTCCTCTTCCCTCCCGCACCCACTTTCCTGTAACCACAAACTTCTGCTGAACACTCTAACACTACATTTTTAAACCTACCCCATACCTCTTCGACCCCATTGCCTATGCTCTCATTAGCCCATCTATCCTCCAATAGCTGTTTATATCTTACCCTAACTGCCTCCTCTTTTAGTTTATAAACCTTCACCTCTCTCTTCCCTGATGCTTCTATTCTCCTTGTATCCCATCTACCTTTTACTCTCAGTGTAGCTACAACTAGAAAGTGATCTGATATATCTGTGGCCCCTCTATAAACATGTACATCCTGAAGTCTACTCAACAGTCTTTTATCTACCAATACATAATCCAACAAACTACTGTCATTTCGCCTTACATCATATCTTGTATACTTATTTATCCTCTTTTTCTTAAAATATGTATTACCTATAACTAAACCCCTTTCTATACAAAGTTCAATCAAAGGGCTCCCATTATCATTTACACCTGGCACCCCAAACTTACCTACCACACCCTCTCTAAAAGTTTCTCCTACTTTAGCATTCAGGTCCCCAACCACAATTACTCTCTCACTTGGTTCAAAGGCTCCTATACATTCACTTAACATCTCCCAAAATCTCTCTCTCTCCTCTACATTCCTCTCTTCTCCAGGTGCATACACGCTTATTATGACCCACTTCTCGCATCCAACCTTTACTTTAATCCACATAATTCTTGAATTTACACATTCATATTCTCTTTTCTCCTTCCATAACTGATCATTTAACATTACTGCTACCCCTTCCTTTGCTCTAACTCTCTCAGATACTCCAGATTTAATCCCATTTATTTCCCCCCACTGAAACTCTCCTACCCCCTTCAGCTTTGTTTCGCTTAGGGCCAGGACATCCAACTTCTTTTCATTCATAACATCAGCAATCATCTGTTTCTTGTCATCCGCACTACATCCACACACATTTAAGCATCCCAGTTTTATAAAGTTTTTCTTCTTCTCTTTTTTAGTAAATGTCTACAGGAGAAGGGGTTACTAGCCCATTGCTCCCGGCATTTTAGTCGCCTCATACGACACGCATGGCTTACGGAGGAAAGATTCTTTTCCACTTCCCCATGGACAATAGAAGAAATAAAGAAGAACAAGAGCTATTTAGAAAAAGGAGAAAAACCTAGATGTATGTATATATATATGCATGTGCGTGTCTGTGAAGTGTGACCAAAGTGTAAGTAGGAGTAGCAAGATATCCCTGTTATCTAGCGTGTTTATGAGACAGAAAATATATATTATATAAATTATATATATATTATATATATATATATATATATATATATATATATATATATATATATATATATATATATATATATATAAATTTGATATCGCACTGGAGGGAGTATGGAAGAAGTGAAAGTTTTCAGATATTTGGGAGTTGACTTCTCAGCGGATGGGTTTATGAAGGATGAGGTTAACCATAAAATTGATGAAGGAAAAAAGGTGAGTGGTGCGTTGAGATATCCGGAGACAAAAAACGTTATCTATGGAGGGAAAGATGGGAATGTACTAAAGTATAACGGTACCAACACTCTTATATTGGTGAAGCATGGGCCGTAAATGCTGCAGCGAGGAGGAGGCTGGAGGCAGTGGGGCAATGTGTGGTGTAAATATTATGCAGAGAATTAACAGTGTGGAAATTAGGAGATGTGGAGTCACTAAAAGTATTAGTCAAAAAGCTGAAGAAGGGTTGTTGAGGTGGTTTGGTCATTTAGAGAGAATGGAACAAAGTAGAATGATTTGGAGAGCGTGTAAATCTGTAGGGAAAGGAAGGCGGGGTAGGGGTAGTCTCCGAAAAGGCTGGAGGGTGTAGAGAAGGTTTCGTGGGTGAGGGGCTTAGGTTTCCAGCAAGCATATGTGAGCGTGTTAGATAGGAGTGGAGTCGAATGGCTTTTGGGACCTGATGAGCTGTTGGAATGTGAGCAGGGTAATATTTTGTGAAGGGATTCAGGGAAACTGGTTAGACGGACTTGAATCCTGGAAATGGGAAGTACAATACCTGCATTTTAAAGGATATTGGCAGTTTGGTGGAGGGACATCTAAACTGTCGTAGCTGAGTGCCTCTGCAAAGACAGTGATTAAGTATGAGTGATGGTGAAAGCTGGCTGCCTTGGATCAAAGTCTAGCGCAAGCTGGACTCCAAGGTATTGGTCCAGTGTGGTGAGTTTGGTATAGCACTGCGTACCTTGTTCCAAGGTTCGTAGGTTCGAGTCTCCTTCAGCCAGAGATCAGTGTTAATATATATATATATATATATATATATATATATATATATATATATATATATATATATACACACACACACGCGCATTAGAATTGACCTTGAATGCTAACACCTAGTTTTTATTGGGTATTGTAGCCTCATGGTTATACCCTCCCCTTCACACTCAACTCCACCTGGTCACACTTAGCACCTGGTCACCCTTAGCACCTGGTCACTCAACAACACCTGATCACACTTAGCACCTGGTCACTCAACAACACCTGGTCACACTTAACACCACCTGGTCACCCTTAGCACCTGGTCACTCAACAACACCTGATCACACTTAACACCACCTGGTCGTACCACTATTTCACCACCAGCACTTTACTCACCGTCAAACTGGCACATTACACGCGCCATTTTGCTCCACTTCACCATTTTATAGTCAAATTGCAAATAATTTATCAGGTTGCATCACCTTGAGACTGGCATAAAACAATCACTGGAGCAGTGATACAACTGGCAACACTTTGTTGTTCCCAGGGCAGAGCGGACTACAACTATGACACACCAAGACAAGTGCTGGGTAAGACACTCTGGTCTGGGGAGTAGAAGTATTGGGTAAGGTGGAGAGATAGGGCAGGAATGAGCAGGAGGAGCAGTGCTGGGTAAGGAACAGAGGAGGAGGAGCAGGAGATAATAAGGAAAAAGAACAGGATAAGAGAAGAATGAGCAGGGGTAATGTTGGGTAAGACAAACAGGTAGAAGAGGGAAAGTTAGGTTCAGGAAAAAGCATCAACACGCGTACTCATCGAATAGTGCCTGCGAGGAAGAAGTGGGGGGAAGAGGGAGTCGAGACTCAGCTCCTGGTCCTTCACTTTCTCCATCACTGATTTCTTTCCTCTTGTACCTCATCATATCTACTATTAAAACCAAGAGCTGAGTTTGATCCCCCCACTTGTTCAGTTAAATCACTGAATCTAACCACGGTACGGGTGGGGCTTGAACTCGAGACAAGTGAGTCGTACAACTCTGTGGTTTGTTTGCAATCGTGTTATTACGATTTCGTGAGCCACTCTGAATCTAAATCAATAATTGCCAAGTGTCAGGAGAAAGTGTTCTGCTTGCTGACGAACAAAACACCACAAGTGGTGCCTGATGTAGGAAGTGAAGCACAGGATAACGGGGACTGAGAGAGAGTTCAACGTGTGTCAGGGACGCTGCAATCTTGAGCTGCCGGGAGTATGACCAGCGGGGTCACCTGACCAGCGTAGGTCACACAAGGTATGGCCTGCTTCAAATGTTCCTCCAACACATAAATGGGAGTAGAAACATTGCTTCCAGGGGAATCCATTTAATACAACGTTTCACCTAAGACCGGAACGAAACGTTGTACCAGTAACTTATTTACCTATCTGCTTTTGTCAGTGTCTACGTCCAGCTCCTAAGTTCTCTCCCCGTGAATGACAACGCTTACCTGGGGAGTACCTGTATTTAGCCCATAATTAGTACTTACCTGTAAGCAAGTGGTAAACCAACAGTGAATGGTAAACCAGTATCTAGTGAGTGGTAAACCAGTATCTAGTGAGTGGTAAACCAGTATCTAGTGAGTGGTAAACCAGTATCTAGTGAGTGGTAAACCAGTATCTAGTGAGTGGTAAACCAGTATCTAGTGAGTGGTAAACCAGTATCTAGTGAGTGGTAAACCAGTATCTAGTGAGTGGTAAACCAGTATCTAGTGAGTGGTAAACCAGTATCTAGTGAGTGGTAAACCAGTATCTAGTGAGTGGTAAACCAGTATCTAGTGAGTCGTAAACCAGTATCTAGTGAGTGGTAAACCAGTATCTAGTGAGTGGTAAACCAGTATCTAGTGAGTGGTAAACCAGTATCTAGTGAGTGGTAAACCAGTATCTAGTGAGTGGTAAACCAGTATCTAGTGAGTCGTAAACCAGTATCTAGTGAGTGGTAAACCAGTATGTAGTGAGTTAGTAAGAGGTAAATCAGTAGTCAGTAAGAGGTAAACCAGTAGTCAGTAAGAGGTAAACCAGTAGTCAGTAAGAGGTAAACCAGTAGTAAGAGGTAAACCAGTAGTCAGTAAGAGGTAAACCAGTAGTCAGCAAGAGGTGAACCAGTAGTCAGTAAGGGGTAAACCAGTAGTCAGTAAGAGGTAAACCAGTAGTAAGAGGTAAACCAGTAGTCAGTAAGAGGTAAATCAGTAGTCAGTAAGAGGTAAACCAGTAGTAAGGGGTAAACCAGTAGTCAGTAAGAGGTGAACCAGTAGTCAGTAAGAGGTGAACCAGTAGTCAGCAAGACGTGAACCAGTAGTCAGTAAGAGGTGAACCAGTAGTCAGTAAGAGGTGAACCAGTAGTCAGTAAGAGGTGAACCAGTAGTCAGTAAGAGGTGAACCAGTAGTCAGTAAGAGGTGAACCAGTAGTCAGTAAGAGGTAAACCAGTAGTAAGAGGTAAACCAGTAGTCAGTAAGAGGTGAACCAGTAGTCAGCAAGACGTGAACCAGTAGTCAGTAAGAGGTGAACCAGTAGTCAGTAAGAGGTGAACCAGTAGTCAGTAAGAGGTGAACCAGTAGTCAGTAAGAGGTGAACCAGTAGTAAGAGGTAAACCAGTAGTCAGTAAGAGGTGAACCAGTAGTCAGTAAGAGGTGAACCAGTAGTCAGTAAGAGGTAAACCAGTAGTCAGTAAGGGGTAAACCAGTAGTCAGTAAGAGGTAAACCAGTAGTCAGTAAGGGGTAAACCAGTAGTCAGTAAGAGGTAAACCAGTAGTCAGTAAGAGGTAAACCAGTAGTCAGTAAGAGGTGAACCAGTAGTCAGTAAGAGGTGAACCAGTAGTCAGTAAGAGGTAAACCAGTAGTCAGTAAGGGGTAAACCAGTAGTCAGTAAGAGGTAAACCAGTAGTCAGTAAGGGGTAAACCAGTAGTCAGTAAGGGGTAAACCAGTAGTCAGTAAGAGGTGAACCATTAGTCAGTAAGAGGTGAACCAGTAGTCAGTAAGGGGTAAACCAGTAGTCAGTAAGAGGTAAACCAGTAGTCAGTAAGGGGTAAACCAGTAGTCAGTAAGAGGTAAACCAGTAGTCAGTAAGGGGTAAACCAGTAGTCAGTAAGGGGTAAACCAGTAGTCAGTAAGAGGTGAACCAGTAGTCAGTAAGGGGTAAACCAGTAGTCAGTAAGGGGTAAACCAGTAGTCAGTAAGGGGTAAACCAGTAGTCAGTAAGAGGTGAACCAGTAGTAAGAGGTAAACCAGTAGTCAGTAAGGGGTAAACCAGTGGTTGACGGTATATAGTAAGTTTGGTAAACACTGAGAGGTGACCTTCTGTCATGTGTCTGTGAAAGTAAACCTTGTTAAATGTTCCTCACTCTGACACGACTTATTCTCTCACTAACATTTAAGATAACACGTAACTAAAGAATAAAAAGGTATAATACCGTGACTGTAACAATACACATACATGTATGACCCGTACATAGCAGAGTGAAACTTAAGACGACGTTTCGGTCCGACTTAGATACTTAACTAGTCACTTCGAGAAGCGCGAAGGGAAGGGAGCCAGAATATACATACGAGATGGTGGCCAGGGAAGTGGAACAGTGTAACCAGAGAAGGGAATACTATTAGTGGTGGCAGTAGTAGTAGTTGTAGTGGTAGTGGTAGTGGTGGTGGTGGTGGTGGTGGTGGTGGTAATGATGGTGCTGGTATTAGTAGTAGCAAAAGTAATGCAACAGTGGTAGAGGTACCGAAAAAAGGGTCAGAGGGTAGTGGCTTGAAGAAGAGTCTTTATGTGTGTATAACAGGTAACTCTTACAAACCTGGACTTACATTCAATATATATTTATCTCCACCTTCCCCTGTGTTATTTAATATTCCCTATTAATATTTTCCTGCCAATTTCTGAGGCCTGATGTGAGAGCGGGTCGCGGGGGCGCTGATCCCCGGAGACACTGACAGTTATAACAGATGATCCCTGAGGAAATGGGTCATCAATGGAAACTGGCGTCAAACGACGTGGCTCCTGGCACTCTGCCAGGCTCCAGGCACTTGCTGGCATATTTGTCACACATCAGCAGTATGTTGCACAGCTAGATTGACCGTTGCAAATACTACAGATATGTCTAGCAAAATGGCCGCCAGCGTGCTTGTGTGTACTCACCTAGTTGAGGTTGCAGGGGTCGAGTCCAAGCTCCTGGCCCCGCCTCTTCACTGGTCGCCACTAGGTCACTCTCCCTGAACCATGAGCTTTATCGTACCTCTGCTTAAAGCTATGTATGGATCCTGCCTCCACTACATCGCTTCCCAAACTATTCCACTTACTGACTACTCTGTGGCTGAAGAAATACTTCCTAACATCCCTGTGATTCATCTGTGTCTTCAGCTTCCAACTGTGTCCCCTTGTTACTGTGTCCAACCTCTGGAACATCCTGTCTTTGTCCACCTTGTCAATTCCTCTCAGTATTTTGTAAGTCGTTATCATGTCCCCCCTATCTCTCCTGTCCTCCAGTGTCGTCAGGTTGATTTCCCTTAACCTCTCCTCGTAGGACATACCTCTTAGCTCTGGGACTAGTCTTGTTGCAAACCTTTGCACTTTCTCTAGTTTCTTTACGTGCTTGGCTAGGTGTGGGTTCCAAACTGGTGCCGCATACTCCAATATGGGCCTAACGTATACGGTGTACAGGGTCCTGAACGATTCCTTATTAAGATGTCGGAATGCTGTTCTGAGGTTTGCTAGGCGCCCATATGCTGCAGCAGTTATTTGGTTGATGTGCGCTTCAGGAGATGTGCCTGGTGTTATACTCACCCCAAGATCTTTTTCCTTGAGTGAGGTTTGTAGTCTCTGGCCCCCTAGACTGTACTCCGTCTGCGGTCTTCTTTGCCCTTCCCCAATCTTCATGACTTTGCACTTGGTGGGATTGAACTCCAGGAGCCAATTGCTGGACCAGGTCTGCAGCCTGTCCAGATCCTTTTGTATTTCTGCCTGGTCTTCGATCGATTGAATTCTTCTCATCAATTTCACGTCATCTGCAAACAGTGACACCTCAGAGTTTATTCCTTCTGTCATGTCGTTCACAAATACCAGAAACAGCACTGGTCCTAGGACTGACCCCTGTGGGACCCCGCTGGTCACAGGTGCCCACTCTGACACCTCGCCACGTACCATTAATCGCTGCTGTCTTCCTGACAAATATTCCCTGATCCATTGTAGTGCCTTCCCTGTTATCCCTGCTTGGTCCTCCAGTTTTTGCACTAATCTCTTGTGTGGTACTGTGTCAAACGCCTTCTTGCAGTCCAAGAAAATGCAATCCACCCACCCCTCTCTCTCTTGTCTTACTGCTGTCACCTTGTCATAGAACTCCAGTAGGTTTGTGACACAGGATTTCCCGTCCCTGAAACCATGTTGGGTGCTGTTGATGAGATCATTCCTTTCTAGGTGTTCCACTACTCTTCTCCTGACAATCTTCTCCATGACTTTGCATACTATACATGTCAGTGATACTGGTCTGTAGTTTAGTGCTTCATGTCTGTCTCCTTTTTTAAAGATTGGGACTACATTTGCTGTCTTCCATGCCTCAGGCAATCTCCCTGTTTCGATACATGCATCGAATATTGTTGTTAGGGGTACACATAGCGCCTATACTCCCTCTCTCAGGACCCATGGAGAGATGTTATCTGGCCCCATTGCCTTTGAGGTATCTAGCTCACTCAGAAGCCTCTTCACTTCTTCCTTGGTTGTGTGTACCGTGTCCAGCAACTGGTGATGTGCCACACCTCTCCGTCCCTCTGGAGCCCCTTCTGTCTCCTCTGTGAACACTTTGAATCTCTTGTTGAGTTCCTCACATACTTCACGGTCATTTCTTGTTGTCTCTCCTCCTTCCTTCCTTAGCCTGATTACCTGGTCCTTGACTGTTGTTTTCCTCCTGATGTGGCTGTATAACAGCTTCGGGTCAGATTTGGCTTTCGCTGCTATGTCGTTTTCATATTGTCGTTGGGCCTCCCTCCTTATCTGTGCATATTCGTTTCTAGCTCTACGACTGCTCTCCTTATTCTCCTGGGTCCTTTGCCTTCTATATTTCTTCCATTCCCTAGCACACTTGGTTTTTGCCTCCTTGCACCTTTGGGTGAACCATGGGCTCATCCTGGCTTTTTCATTATTCCTGTTTCCCTTGGGTACAAACCTCTCTTCAGCCTCCTTGCACATTGTTGCTACATATTCCATCATCTCATTAACTGGCTTCCCTGCCAGTTCTCTGTCCCACTGAACCTCGTTTAGGAAGTTCCTCATACCCGTGTAGTCCCCTTTCCTGTAGTTTGGTTTCATTTGTCCTGGCCTTCCTGCTTCCCCCTCCACTTGTAGCTCTACTGTGTATTCGAAGCTCAAAACCACATGATCGCTGGCCCCAAGGGGTCTCTCATATGTGATGTCCTCAATATCTGCACTGCTCAAGGTGAATACTAAGTCCAGTCTTGCTGGCTCATCCTCTCCTCTCTCTCTTGTAGTGTCCCTTACATGTTGGTACATGAAGTTTTCCAGTACCACTTCCATCATCTTAACCCTCCATGTACCTTGGCCCCCATGTGGCTCCAAGTTCTCCCAGTCGATCTCCTTGTGGTTAAAGTCGCCCATGATCAGGAGCTTTGCCCTGCATGCATGAGCTCTTCTGGCCACTGCAGCCAGTGTGTCAACCATCTCTCTATCTCTATTGCTCTCGTCATACTCATGCCCTGGTCTCCTGCTGTTCTGTGGTGGGTTATACATCACTGCAATTACCACCTTGGGACCTCCAGAGTGAAGCGTTCCCGCTATGTAATCACTTTCTTCTCCGCTGTCTCCTCTCTCCAGCTCATCAAAATTCCATCAGTGTTTGATCAGCAGTGCCACTCCTCCACCCCCGTTCCTTCTGTCTTTCCTCAGGATCTGGTATCCCGTTGGAAAGATGGCATCTGTTATCATACCTGTAAGC
>NC_091337.1:11285620-11313120 GCF_038502225.1 Cherax quadricarinatus | reverse complement strand
AGAGAGAGAGAGAGAGAGAGAGAGAGAGAGAGAGAGAGAGAGAGAGAGAGAGAGGGAGGGAGAGAGAGAGAGAGAGAGAGAGAGAGAGAGAGACAGAGAGAGAGGAAGAGAAGAGAGGAAGAGAGAAAAAAGAGGAAGAGAGAGAGGAAAAGAGGAAGAGAGAGAGAGGAAGAGAGATAGAAAAAGTGAGAGGAAGAGAGAGAAAGGGAGCGAGAGGAAGAGAAAGAGAGAGGAAGAGAGAGAGGAATAGAGAGAGGAAGGGAAAGAAAAAGAGAGAGAGGAACAGACAAAGAGAGAGAGAGAGAGAGAGAGAGAGAGAGAGAGAGAGAGAGAGAGAGAGAGAGAGAGAGAGAGAGAGAGAGAGAGAGAGAGAGAGAGAGAGAGAGAGAGAGAGAGAGAGAGAGAGAGAGAGAGAGAGAGAGAGAGAGAGAGAGAGAGAGAGAACAGAGAGAATAGAGAGAGGAAGAGAGGAAAAGAGACAGACGGAGAGAGAAGGAAGGGTTAGAGGGTCAATTCACATAAAGGTGTGAAATCCTGTATATGTGTGTGTATGTGTATGTGTATGTGTGTATATGTGTGTGTGTGTGTGTGTGCGTGCTACAGCTATTCAAGTGCCTAACAGCAGATCCTGTTCTCACCTAGTGTGTGTGTATGTGTGTGTGTATGCGTGTGTTTATGTAAGCAGTCCTTATTTCCCTCGTATGTACTACATATGTTTTGCATATGTACCCAATCTCTTGGTTCCCACTGTACTGTCTTGTGCCTAAAATTACGTTCAATTCTGTATGCTAGGCTTCGCTAGGCTACCTCTAATACTAGGCTATCTATCATTAACTGCTTAACTCTCCTAAACCTCAATAAATTCTATTAAATGCCAGTAAATGCTGCTTATTCTAATTCTGATAGCTCGAGGAGAGTGACCCCCAATTTCCAGCTAGAGACTGGTGCTGACCCCATGCAACTCAAACTAGGTGAATATTACGTGCGGCTGGCAGTGGAGTAATGTCTTCCTCCTGGGTCCCAGTATGAAAATGCTTGATGCTTCTTGGTGATTTTTCCACTAATTTCGTGTAGGCACTGTAGTCTCTAGCTCATCTATTTTTTTTTCACTCACTCACTGTATTTACTGACACATCTATACATATCTCTTATCTCCCTGGTCTTGAGTCGCACTTATTCCTCAAATACCCCACTGCGTTATTATGGCAACACTATTTAGGGCTGACACAACCGTTCACCTTCCTTCCAACGGCCCCCACACAGTAACTGTCCTATTTACTATGTTTACTTTTCTGTGATCACTTATATTTCCTTTTTTCGAGGCTTAAGTGATTATATTCACTCTTATGCGTGCACACGCCTATATCCCACACTCTATTCCTTATGGTACAGTCAGATATTACCACCAAAACACGAGCTCAAACCGCGTGACTCCTCCACGAGTGTGTACTCACCTAGTTGAGGTTGCGGGGGTCGAGTCCTAGCTCCTGGCCCCGCCTCTTCACTGATCGTTACTAGGTCACTCTCCCTGAGCCGTGAGCTTTATCATACCTCTGCTTAAAGCTATGTATGGATCCTGCCTCCACTACATCGCTTCCCAAACTATTCCACTTACTGACTACTCTGTGGCTGAAGAAATACTTCCTAACATCCCTGTGATTCATCTGTGTCTTCAGCTTCCAACTGTGTCCCCTTGTTACTGTGTCCAATCTCTGGAACATCCTGTCTTTGTCCACCTTGTCAATTCCTCTCAGTATTTTGTATGTCGTTATCATGTCCCCCCTCTCTCTCCTGTCCTCCAGTGTCGTCAGGTTGATTTCCCTTAACCTCTCCTCGTAGGACATACCTCTTAGCTCTGGGACTAGTCTTGTTGCAAACCTTTGCACTTTCTCTAGTTTCTTTACGTGCTTGGCTAGGTGTGGGTTCCAAACTGGTGCCGCATACTCCAATATGGGCCTAACGTATACGGTGTACAGGGTCCTGAACGATTCCTTATTAAGATGTCGGAATGCTGTTCTGAGGTTTGCTAGGCGCCCATATGCTGCAGCAGTTATTTGGTTGATGTGCGCTTCAGGAGATGTGCCTGGTGTTATACTCACCCCAAGATCTTTTTCCTTGAGTGAGGTTTGTAGTCTCTGACCCCCTAGACTGTACTCCGTCTGCGGCCTTCTTTGCCCTTCCCCAATCTTCATGACTTTGCACTTGGTGGGATTGAACTCCAGGAGCCAATTGCTGGACCAGGTCTGCAGCCTGTCCAGATCCCTTTGTAGTTCTGCCTGGTCTTCGATCGAGTGTATTCTTCTCATCAACTTCACGTCATCTGCAAACAGGGACACCTCAGAGTCTATTCCTTCCGTCATGTCGTTCACAAATACCAGAAACAGCACTGGTCCTAGGACTGACCCCTGCGGGACCCCGCTGGTCACAGGTGCCCACTCTGACACCTCGCCACGTACCATGACTCGCTGCTGTCTTCCTGACAAGTACTCCCTGATCCATTGTAGTGCCTTCCCTGTTATCCCTGCTTGGTCCTCCAGTTTTTGCACCAATCTCTTGTGTGGAACTGTGTCAAACGCCTTCTTGCAGTCCAAGAAAATGCAATCCACCCACCCCTCTCTCTCTTGTCTTACTGCTGTCACCATGTCATAGAACTCCAGTAGGTTTGTGACACAGGATTTCCCGTCCCTGAAACCATGCTGGCTGCTGTTGATGAGATCATTCCTTTCTAGGTGTTCCACCACTCTTCTCCTGATAATCTTCTCCATGATTTTGCATACTATACATGTCAGTGACACTGGTCTGTAGTTTAATGCTTCATGTCTGTCTCCTTTTTTAAAGATTGGGACTACATTTGCTGTCTTCCATGCCTCAGGCAATCTCCCTGTTTCGATAGATGTATTGAATATTGTTGTTAGGGGTACACATAGCGCCTCTGCTCCCTCTCTCAATACCCATGGGGAGATGTTATCTGGCCCCATTGCCTTTGAGGTATCTAGCTCACTCAGAAGCCTCTTCACTTCTTCCTCGGTTGTGTGCACTGTGTCCAGCACTTGGTGGTGTGCCCCACCTCTCCGTCTTTCTGGAGTCCCTTCTGTCTCCTCTGTGAACACTTCTTTGAATCTCTTGTTGAGTTCTTCACATACTTCACGGTCATTTCCTGTTGTCTCTCCTCCTTCCTTCCTTAGCCTGATTACCTGGTCCTTGACTGTTGTTTTCCTCCTGATGTGGCTGTACAACAGTTTCGGGTCAGATTTGGCTTTCGCTGCTATGTCATTTTCATATTGTCTTGGGCCTTTGTGTGTGTGTGTGTGTGTGTTTGTGTGTGTGTGTGTGTGTGTGTGTGTGTGTGTGTGTGTGTGTGTGTGTGTGTGTGTGTGTGTGTTTGTGTGTGTTTGTGTGTGTGTGTGTGTGTGTGTGTGTGTGTGTGTGTGTGTGTGTGTGTGTGTTTGTGTTGTGTGTGTGTGTGTGTGTGTGTGTGTGTGTGTGTTTGTGTTGTGTGTGTGTGTGTCTGTGTGTGTTGTGTGTGTGTGTGTGTGTGTGTGTGTGTGTGTGTGTGTGTGTGTGTGTGTGTGTGTGTGTGTGTGTGCGTGTGTGTGTGTGTGTGTGTTTGTGTGTGTGTTTGTGTTGTGTGTGTGTTTGTGTGTGTGTGTTTGTGTGTGTACTCACCTATTTGTACTCACCTATTTGTGGTTGCAGGGGTCGAGTCTTAGCTCCTGGCCCCGCCTCTTCACCGGTTGCTACTGGGCCCTCTCTCTCCCCGCTCCATGAGCTTCATCAAACCTCGTCTTAAAACTGTGTATGGTTCCTGCCTCCACTACGTCATTTTCTAGGCTATTCCAATGCCTTACAACTCTATGACTGAAGAAATACTTCCTAATATCTCTCTGACTCATTTGTGTCTTCAACTTCCAATTGTGGCCTCTTGTTTCTGTGTCCCCTCCCTGGAACATCCTGTCTTTGTCCACCTTGTCTATTCCACGCAGTATTTTATATGTCGTTATCATGTCTCCCCTGACCCTCCTGTCCTCCAGTGTCGTCAGGCCGATTTCCCTTAATCTTTCTTCATAGGACATTCCCCTTAGCTCTGGAACTAACCTTGTGGCAAACCTTTGTACTTTCTCTAGTTTCTTGACGTGCTTTATCAAGTGCGGGTTCCAAACAGGTGCTGCATACTCCAGTATGGGCCTGACATACACGGTGTACAGTGTCTTGAACGATTCCTTACTAAGGTATCGGAATGCTGTTCTCAGGTTTGCCAGGCGCCCATATGCTGCAGCAGTTATCTGATTGATGTGTGCTTCCGGAGACATGCTCGGTGTTATACTCACCCCAAGATCTTTCTCCTTGAGTGAGGTTTGCAGTCTTTGGCCACCTAGCCTATACTCTGTCTGTGGTCTTCTGTGCCCTTCCCCTATCTTCATGACTTTGCATTTGGCAGGATTAAATTCGAGAAGCCATTTGCTGGACCAGGTGTCCAGTCTGTCCAGGTCTCTTTGAAGTCCTGCCTGGTCCTCATCAGATTTAATTCTCCTCATTAACTTCACATCATCTGCAAACAGGGACACTTCTGAGTCTAACCCTTCCATCATGTCGTTCACATATACCAAAAATTGCACTGGTCCTAGGACCGACCCCTGTGGGACCCCGCTCGTCACAGGTGCCCACTGTGATACATCATTACGTACCATGACTCGTTGTTGCCTCCCTGTCAGGTATTCTCTGATCCATTGCAGTGCCCTTCCTGTTATATGCGCCTGATGCTCTAGCTTCTGCACTAATCTCTTGTGAGGAACTGTGTCAAAGGCCTTCTTGCAGTCCAAGAAGATGCAATCAACCCACCCCTCTCTCTCGTGTCTTACTTCTGTTATTTTATCATAAAACTCCAGAAGGTTTGTGACACAGGATTTGCCTTCCGTGAATCCGTGCTGGTTGGCATTTATACTCTTGTTCCGTTCCAGGTGCTCCACCACTCTCCTCCTGATAATCTTCGCCATAATTTTGCATACCATACACGTCAATGACACAGGTCTATAGTTTAGTGCCTCTTTTCTGTCTCCTTTTTTAAAAATGGAAACTACATTTGCCGTCTTCCATACCTCAGGTAGTTGCCCAGTTTCCAGGGACGTGTTGAAGATTGTGGTAAGTGGCACGCACAACATATCTGCTCCCTCTCTAAGGACCCACAGGGAGATGTTGTCCGGTCCCATTGCCTTTGAGGTATCGATGTCCCTTAGCAGTTTCTTCACCTCCTCCTCATCGGTATGTATGTTGTCCAACACTTGTTGGTGTATTCCTTGCTGGTGTCCCCATCTGGTCTGTCCCCCCAGAGTCCTTCCTGTCTCTACTGTAAATACTTCCTTAAATCTCGTGTTGAGCTCCTCACATACCTCTTGATCGTTTCTTGTGAGTTCGCCACCTTCTTTCCTCAGCCTTATCACCTGGTCCTTGACTGTTGTCTTCCTCCTAATGTGGCTATACAGCAGTTTCGGGTCAGATTTGACTTTCGATGCTATGTCGTTTTCATACTGTCGCTGGGCCTCCCTCCTTATCTGTGCATACTCGTTTCTGGCTCTTCTACTAATCTCCTTGTTTTCCTGGGTCCTATGCCTCCTGTACCTTTTCCATTCTCTGTTGCACTTAGTTTTTGCCTCCCTACACCTTCGGGTAAACCAAGGACTCGTTTTGGTCTTCCTATTATTTATGTTTCCCTTGGGAACAAACCTTTCCTCTGCCTCCTTGCACTTTGTTGCCACATATTCCATCATCTCGTTTACTGATTTTCCTACCATTTCTCTGTCCCACTGAACCTCTTGCAGGAAGTTTCTCATACCTGTGTAGTCCCCCCTTTTATAGTTTGGCCTGTCCCCTTCAGTTCCTGTTACCTTCTCCACTTGTAACTCTACTATACAATCAAAACTCAGAACCACGTGATCGCTAGCTCCAAGGGGCCTCTCGTAAGTGATGTCCTCAATGTCTGAACTGCTCAGGGTGAACACAAGATCCAGTCTTGCTGGCTCATCCTCCCCTCTCTCTCTGGTTGTGTCCCTGACATGTTGATGCATGAGGTTTTCAAGTACCACATCCATCATCTTGGCTCTCCATGTTTCGGGACCCCCATGTGGCTCCAGGTTTTCCCAGTCGATCTCCCTGTGTTTGAAAACGCCCATTACCAGTAACTTTGCTCTGCTCGAGTGAGCTCTTCTTGCCACCTCAGCCAGTGTGTCCACCATCACCCTGTTGTTTTCTTCGTACTCCTCTCTTGGCCTCCTGCAGTTCTGTGGTGGGTTATACATCACTCCAATGACTACTTTATGTTCTCCAGACTGAATTGTACCTACAATGTAGTCTCTTTCTCCAATCATGTCCATGCCTTCCATTTCCTCAAATCCCCATCAGTGTTTTATGAGCAGTGCAACCCCTCCTCCCCCTCTACTCCTTCTATCTTTCCTCAGGATCTGATATCCCGTTGGGAAGATTGTGTCTGTTATTGTCTCAGCGAGTTTTGTTTCTGTGACTGCTATGATGTCTGGGGATTTTTACTGATTCTTTCGTTCCACTCCTCATGTTTATTCGTTATTCCATCCGCGTTTGTGTACCAAACTTTCAGCTTCTTTTCTATCATTGTGGTCATGCAAGAATATTGGGGTTGGGGGAGGAGAGCCTTGGTGGGGGCCTATATGGGGCTGTGGTGTAGGTGGGGTTTGTGATGATGGGGGTGGGGTCAGAATGCCCATAAGGGACAGCTGTTGGGGTGAGGTTTTTGATATGGGGGTTGGTGGCAGAGGGAACAGTGAGTGGGTTGTAGTATAGGTTGCTCAGTTGCGTTGGGAATGTCGCGGTTGGAGTCTTTTGGTGGGAGATTCTGTGGGGTGTGTTTGCCCTTCCTCCTGTGTCTGGGTCCTGCTCATTTTCGTCATTGCCTCTCGTTCCTCCTTGCGTCTCTGTACCCTCTCTTTCAGTGTAGTCCTTTCTTCTTGTGTTCTGTCGCAGTCGAGGTATACTCTCTGGTACCCCTGTTTGTCCCTCAGTCTTGCTTTCTCTTGCAGAATCCTGGTTTGAACTGATTCTTCCTTGAAAGTTACTCTGACAGGCCGTATCCTTCCACTCGCAAACCACCCAATTCTCTGAAAATTTGTCACCTGGGTCATATCGCCCTCACCTATTGTTTTCATGATGCTTCAATCATTTTTTTCTCCTCCTGTTTTATTTCTTCAAAGTTGTCCCCCTTGGCTTCTTGGAGCCCGTACAAAAACTGACCTCGCCCTTTCCTCCTCCCACTGAGTCTCCATCTGCTTCCTCTGAGGCATTTTATTTCCTTCCATTGACATGTTCTTGCCTTCAGTCCCTGTCATATCTGAAACTTCTATTCTCAGTGAACTGTCTTTCATGACCAGCTGTCCCTTGCTACTGCAGTTGGCTGTTAGAATCTCTGCATATAGCATACCTTCATTGTCTTTGGACCTGTCATTTGATCTTAGTGTACTCCTCGTCTTTTCCCTGGCCCCACGTGGGTCTGATAGGGCCTTTGTGTACGGCATTTCTCTGTTGTTGCTTACCGTCCCCTTGTCTGCGCCTGACATTGAATTTCCTGATGTCACATCTGAATTGTCATTTGTCTCTCTAATCTGTTTCAGGCTTTGCAGTTTCTCTTCTAAGCACTGTAACCTAGCTTCTGCTGCTAAGACCTGTACTTCCCACTTCCTGCACTCTTCAGCTATCCGCTCCTCCATTTTCTTACCAAGCTCTACTATCTTCCTTCCCCACTCTTCCTCCCTTTTTTGGAGCTCTAACTCCCAGTCTTTCCTCCCTGGTTCGTCTACCAGATCTCTGGTTTTCCGTCCTCTAGGGCCACCCATGTGCATGTGTGTATGTGTGTGTGTGTGTGTGTGTGTGTGTGTGTGTGTGTGTGTGTGTGTGTGTGTGTGTGTGTGTGTGTTGTGTTGTGTTGTGTTGTGTTCGTGCATGTGGTTGGTAGATGGTGGTGGACCTGGGTAGAGATTTAAGTGTAGTATTGGTGTCATTTATCCTTTGTTTTCCCACATTCTTTCCCCTTCTTCACACCCCTCCTTCATTTTATCCTTCTTTATTCCCTACCTTCCCCTTCCCACATATTTCTTTGTTGTTTTTTCTTCTTGTTACCTCATTCCATTCTCCTTAACTCCTCTCTTTCCATGTTCCACTTATTTTCTCCCTTTGTCAGTAGTTTCTTTATCGTCACACACACACACACACTGCAGGTAAGACTAACAAAATATTTTGTTTTTCTTTCAGGAATATATACAGACAATGGAATCTGAGAGGCTCCTCTACACAATGTAACTTTTTGCAAATATAACTGAGAAACTGTAACGACTATTGAACAGCATGTACTATGAAACCTATTCCACCTGTCATTCAATTTTGGATTAAATTGCCCAATCGCATATACCCCCCCCCCCCAAAAAAATGCACTTTCAGAAGGATCTGCCTAGTATGGGCCAGCAGACCTACTGTAGTGTTCCTCCTTCCTTATATTCTTATAAAGAAGCTTTATAAGAAAGCATCATGGTTGTACTTGAAAACAAAGATCAAGACCTGCACTACTGTATTCTTCCTGTCTATGGAATCATTAAGCTAAGAAAATCAGTAATGAAGAATGAGACACATTTGAAACACTTGAGTGTCTTTATTATACATCTGCTCAGGATGTACAAAACTGGTATATAATACCGACAAGATCAACATGTGCAACAACTGGGCATCTTTATTTGCAGACGTTTCATCATCCAGTGACTTTATCAATACAAATACAAGGATATAATCCGAAGAATGTAGAACTATATACACAAGATGGAGTAATCAGCCCCTCAGCCTTGGAGCTGGCGAAGATCACCGTAGTTTTGAAGGAACTGAAGCACAGTCATGGAGCTTGGTGCTTATATACCGGCGACAGGTGAAGCATATAAGCTCCATGACTGTGCTTCAGTTCCTTCCAGACTACGGTGATCTTCGCCAGCTCCAAGGCTGAGGGGCTGATTACTCCATCTTGTGTATATAATTTCTACATTATTCACATTGTGTCCTTGTATTGTACTGATAAAGCTACTGGTTGGCGAAACGTTTACAAAGATACACAGATGATGCACATGTGTCTAATTCCTCAGTTACAGAGGCGCTGCACATGAGTCTTATGCAACAGCTTCTCAGTATTGTGTACCACGAATGGAACGATACAATCAGTACTGGTATAAACCTTGGTAATGGATACCAACAAACCGGTTTAGAAAGACACGTAAGCATATCAGAATACGTTTCGGTTCTGGGACCTTGATCACTTCTCGAAATTATCTAGGTCCGAAACGTTTTCTAATAAATATGTCTTGTTTGCTTACGTGACTTTCTAAATGAATCAATATTCGTTATGAATGGTTAGAAATGAATCACATAGCAATATTCCAAGAGAATCTCATTTGCTTAACTCAGAACATCAAGGTCATGTTATTTGTCCCACGAAGATTTCCAGAATTTGAAGGAACTGTATAAGTGGACAAGTGGTGGATGACACAATATCAAGAGAGGAACTTTACCAAGACATTTCCCTCGTGGACAAGCTTCTTCAATGTGACTGGCGAAGCCTGTCTATTAACTTTAAGGAGGCGTGGTTACCCTAGTTGACAATACTGAAGACACACTTTGCAAAACAAACTTTTATTGTGACAACTTTTCGCTCTGTTGGGAGCTTCATCGAATCATGATCAAAGCTCCACACAGAGCGAAACGTTTTCCCACTGAAAGCTTGTTCTACGACGTGGTGAAGGAAGGCGTGGTGAAGGGCTGGAATGAGAATGGAGGGGAATAAGCAGGGAATGGTGGAAGAACGCTAAAGAGGAATTTCAGAAAGGATGAGAGATGTGAAGGATGGGGGATTTAGGAAAGTGGCTAAAAAGTAAGGATGGGATTAAGGAAACGAGGTAGGAATAGGATAGGTAATAGGAGGGATAGTGAGGGAGAGAAATGGGGTCGAATTAGGGAGAGAAATGGAGGAGGGGGGTTAGCTAAGATGGCGTGGGAGTAGCTTTGAAGGAGGGTGCTGGGTGAGACGGCTGAGTGCTAATATCCTCACTCATCAGCACCATAATTACACGTCCACAGGGTGGTAATAACCCCCCTGACTGGACATGCGATAAGTGCTTTACGTTTCCCATTATATCTTGTAATGAAGACGCTCTAAGTGCACCATCTTGTGCTGTTATTAATGCGCAAGACGTGCTCAGGTCTCCACTGCTGCTGCAATACTCACTCAAGACAACTATTTTGCTGCAGGAAATGAACAAGGTCTAGAAGCTGTGTTTACTAACTTTGTGTAATCAAGGTAGATTTTTGCATAAATGTTATCTACGTGTTTTGTTTCATGGCAAGAACTATGAATAATACATTTGAACTGACAGGAAATACTCTCTGAACACAAATTGTTTTCTGATGATTAAGACATGTGTGCAACAGTTAGGTATCTTTTCAATAAAAAGATACCTAACTGTTGCACGTGTCTTAATCATCAACTTACTGGTATTTTATACCATTTTCAACAAACTGTTCTCTGAATACTCATTTTTCTTTGAATAATCAGTATTATCGGAATACTCAGTGTTCTGTTATATAGACAGAGAAGTTGTGCACAATAACCCGCACACACGACACTGAAACTTTTGACGACGTTTCGGTCAGCCTTGGGCCATTAACTAGTAACACAAAGAAGTGTGAAGGGAAGGTAGAGAAGCCTTCACAGACTTCATCTTGTGAACACGTCCTTTATACATAACATTCATAATATGAATTTCAGTCCTGGTTTTGTCTCCGTAGATGCCTTCCTTTCTCATTACATTATCAAATGCTTTAAACTTCACAACACTCGTGACTTGACCTGATCTTTATGTCCTCCTCTCCTTACCCCTTCACCTTTCCTATATTGTCACTGTCCTTTCCTGTCTTCTGCCTAGGTGGGTTCTGTCCTATGAGGGTTTTGTTCCGCAGGGATCTGTCCTACCCCTGTAGGCCATTATCTCTCCTGTAGTGCTCCTCTGTTCTCGTGTTCCTATAGACTACCTCCAGTATTACTCTACTATTTCTTCTACTTTTTCAGTACAACTACTACTTTCTTACTGCCACCTCCATCACTGTTCCACTACTACTACTATAATATTATTACCTCCCGCTCTAACTCTTCCGTCCCCCGCCCTCCTCTCGTATATTATTCTGGTTCCCTTCCCTTCGCACTTGTCTGACTAGTTAATGGTCCAAGTCAGACTCAAACGTCGCCATAAACTACAGTCTTTTACATGCGAGTTATTTGTGTATTGTTCCAGTCATGGCATTGTGCCTTTTTATTCTTTAAAGAAGTTGTGATAAATGCTCAATGTTCTCTGTGAGTTGCATTTAATTTACTGTTAGAAAATAAAGTGTGTCATGGTCATTACCATATATACTTTGAATAAAGAGTAACTTTCACACATTGGTGAAAGTTTTACACCTCAAAGTATTAAACTACAAAATCAAAATCGAATCACTTTCTCCCTCAGTCTTTATAGACTCACTTGCACGAGAGTTAACAGGGTTATCAAAGCTTATTGCTTAGGGAGCACTGAAAATGGGTTAGGCATATAATTTTTTGTTAGTAGGTTTGAGTCTGAGAAGGACCTGCCTAGTATGGGCCAGTAGGCCTGCTGCACTGTTCCTTCTTTCTTGTGTTCTACCTGAGCATAGCCTAACTACCTGAGCACAGAATAAACCAAGTACCAATGAAAGCAGACCATGGTATGACGTCACTGACGCCACAATATGACACAAGCAGTGACGTCACAGCCTGCCACAATCTGACACAAGCAGTGACGTCACAGCCTGCCACAAGCACAGTGCTGTCGGCGTCACACTAACTGGCACTTATAAAGCAGTAGTGAAAGTATGATAACGTTGTGACAACCATCAATTGTCTTCCTTCCTTCTCAAGGAGTCAACCTCACTGCCTTCACAACCCCTCCTTCCTTCCCCAGTCATCCTACTCTGTTCCTCCACTGGTACCACGACCCCTCCATCTCTAACTAGTGTGTGTGTGTGTGTGTGTGTGTGTGTGTGTGTGTGTGTGTGTGTGTGTGTGTGTGTGTGTGTGTGTGTGTGTGTGTGTGTAAACACCCTCCAGAAATGTCAAAAAAAAGGTGACAAAGCTTTTTGGAATTGCTAGGAATTCTTCATCAGACAACAACAGGAAAAACCCAGGAAAATGAAAGGCTCTTAGCTATACACACCTCTCAATTTTCCCCTTCTTGTTACTCTTTATTTATTCATTCTTTTCCCCTTGTCTCCTACCTCTTCACCTCCCTTTTCATTTCCCTTTCACTCAAAAGAACATAAGAAAGGAGGAACACTGCAGCAGGCCTAATGGCCCATCTTAGGCAGGTCCGTTTCAAACCCAAACCCACCAACAAAAATATTTGCCCAGCCTATATTTAATGCTCCCCCCTCCTCTCTCGTTCTCTTCCTTCCTCCTCCTCCTCCCCTGATCCTGCCTCCTCCCGGGGGATCCTCCACAACAACACAGAGTCAGCCTTCAATAACAAATGATAATGTAGACCTCTCAGCTTGCGTCGGCACTCACACCAACCCACAACACCATCATTTACCAACCTTGAGAGTGCCAATTGTGACGGCTGGTGACCCCCCTTCCCCTCAAGTGTGTGTGTGTGTGTGTACTCACCTAATTGTACTCACCTAATTGTGGTTGCAGGGGTCGAGACTCAGCTCCTGGCCCCGCCTCTTCACTGATCGCTACTGGGTCCTCTCTCTCTCTGCTTCCTGAGCTTTGTCATACCTCTTCTTAAAACTATGTATGGTTCCTGCCTCCACTACTTCACTTGCTAGGCTATTCCACTTGCTGACAACTCTATGACTGAAGAAATACTTCCTAACGTCCCTGTGACTCGTCTGAGTCTTCAGCTTCCAGTTGTGACCCCTTGTCCCTGTGTCCCCTCTCTGGAACATCCTATCTCTGTCCACCTTGTCTATTCCCCGCAGTATCTTGTATGTCGTTATCATGTCTCCCCTGACCCTTCTGTCCTCCAGTGTCGTCAGTCCGATTTCCCTTAACCTTTCCTCGTACGACATTCCCCTGAGCTCTGGGACTAGCCTTGTTGCAAACCTTTGTACTTTCTCAAACTTCTTGACGTGCTTGACCAGGTGTGGGTTCCAGACTGGTGCTGCATACTCCAGTATGGGCCTAACATACACAGTGTACAGTGTCTTGAACGATTCCTTATTAAGGTATCGGAACGCTATTCTCAGGTTTGCCAGGCGCCCGTATGCTGCAGCAGTTATTTGGTTGATGTGTGCCTCCGGTGATGTGCTCGGTGTTATGGTCACCCCAAGGTCTTTCTCCCTGAGTGAGGTCTGTAGTCTTTGTCCACCTAGCCTATACTCTGTCTGCGGTCTTCTTTGCCCCTCCCCAATCTTCATGACTTTGCATTTGGCTGGATTGAATTCGAGAAGCCAGTTACTGGACCACATGTCCAGCCTGTCCAGGTCTCTTTGCAGTCCTGCCTCATCCTCGTCCGATTTAATTCTTCTCATCAACTTCACATCATCTGCGAACAGGGACACTTCAGAGTCTATTCCTTCCATCATGTCGTTCACATATATCAAAAATAGCACTGGTCCTAGAACTGACCCCTGTGGGACCCCGCTCGTGACAGGCGCCCACTGTGATACCTCTTCACGTACCATGACTCGTTGCTGCCTCCCTGTCAGGTATTCCCTTATCCATTGCAGTGCCCTCCCTTTTACATGCGCCTGATCCTCCAGCTTCTGCACTAATCTCTTGTGGGGAACTGTGTCAAAGGCCTTCCTGCAGTCTAGGAAAACGCAATCTACCCACCCCTCTCTCTCGTGTCTTACTTCTGTTACCTTGTCATAAAACTCCAGGAGGTTTGTGATACAGGATTTGCCTTCCATGAACCCATGCTGGTTTTCATTTATAATCTTGTTCCTTTCCAGGTGTTCGACCACTCTCCTCCTGATAATCTTCTCCATGAATTTGGACACAATGCATGTCAGAGACACAGGTCTGTAGTTTAGTGCCTCGTTTCTGTTTCCTTTCTTAAATATGGGGACTACATTAGCTGTCTTCCATTTCTCAGGTAGTTGCCCAGTTTCAAGGGATGTGTTGAAGATTGTGGTTAGAGGCACGCACAGCATCTCTGCTCCTTCTCTAAGGACCCATGGGGAGATGTTGTCCGGTCCCATCGCCTTTGAGGTGTCAAGGTCACTTAAGAGCTTCTTCACCTCCTCCTCAGTTGTTCGTATGTCATCCAACACTTGTTGGTACATTCCCTCTCGATGTTCCCTTCTGTGCTGTCTTCCCACAGCCCTTCCTGTCTCTACTGTAAAAACTTCCTTAAATCCTTAAATCTCCTGTTCAGCTCCTCACATACCTCCTGATCATTTCTTGTGAGTTCTCCACCTTCTGTCCTTAATCTGATCACCTGGTCTTTGACTGTTGTCTTCCTCCTGATGTGGCTATGCAACAGTTTCGGGTCAGTCTTGATTCTCGATGCTGTGTCATTTTCATACTGTTGCTGGGCCTCCCTCCTTACCTGTGCATACTCATTCCTGGCTCTGCGACTGATCTTCCTATTTTCGTGTGTTCTCTGCCTTCTGTACTTTTTCCATTCTCTATTGCACTTTGTTTTTGCCTCCTTACACCGTCTGGTAAACCAGGGGCTCGTTCTGGTCTTCCCGTTGTTACTGTTGCCCTTGGGAATAAACTTTTCCACTGCCTCCTTGCATTTTGTTGTTACATATTCCATCATTTCATTTACTGGCTTTCCTGCCAGTTCTCTGTCCCACTGGACCTCCCGCAGGAAGTTCTTCAACCCTATGTAGTCCCCTCTTTTATAGTCAGGCTTCTCCCATTCAACTCCTGTTATTCTCTCCACTTGCAGCTCTACTATGTATTCAAAGCACAGAACCACGTGGTCGCTAGCTCCTAGGGAACTCTCATACTTGATGTCCTCATTGTCTGAGCTGCCCAGGGTGAACACAAGGTCCAATCTTGCTGGTTCATCCTCCCCTCTCATTCTGGTAGTGTCCTTAACATGTTGGTGCATGAGGTTTTCCAGCACCACGTCCAACATCCTGGCTCTCCATGTTTCGGGACCCCCATGTGGCTCCAGGTTTTCCCAGTCGATCTCCCTGTGGTTGAAATCCCCCATAACCAGCAACTTTGCTCTGCTGGAATGAGCTCTTCTTGCCACCTCAGCAAGTGTGTCCACCATTGCTCTGTTGCTCTCTTCATATTCTTCTCTTGGCCTCCTGCAGTTCTGTGGTGGATTATACATCACTGCAATGACCACTTTGTGTTCCCCAGACTGAAGTGTACCTGCTATGTAGTCTCTTTCTCCCGTCTCATCTATGCCTTCCATTTTCTCGAATTTCCAACTGTTTTCTACGAGCAGAGCAACCCCACCTCCCCCCCTGCCCCTTCTATCTTTCCTCATGATCTGGTATCCTGGTGGGAAGATTGCATCTGTTATTGTCTCCGTGAGTTTTGTTTCTGTAACTGCTATGATGTCTGGGGACTTCTCATTGATTCTTTCTTGCCATTCCTCATGTTTATTCGTTAATCCATCTGCATTTGTGTACCAAACCTTCAACTTCTGTTCTAATACTGTAACTGTGGTGCGGGGGGTGGAAACAGAGGGATCGGTGTGTGATGGTTGGTTTGGATTGTTCAGTTGCCTTGGGGGTGTCGTGGCTGGAGTCCTTCTGCAGGTGTTTCTGGGGGGTGTGCTTGTCCTTCCATTTGATCCTGGGTTATTCTACTCTCCTTTTTCATTTCCTCCCATTTCTCCTTTCGTTTTTGAACTCTCTCATTCATCGTCTTCCTTTCGTCCTGTGTACTGTCTCGATCGAGGTACACACTCCGGAACTCCTGCTTGCCTCTCAGCCGTGCTTTCTCCTGCAGGATCATGGTTCGGGTTGATTCTGCCTTGAAAATTACTTTGAGAGGCCGATTCCTTTTGTTTGTGAACCACCCAATTCTCCGAAAATTTGCCACCTGGGTCATGTCCCCCTCACCTATCACCTTCATGATATCTTCAATAGCTTTTTTCTCCTCCTGCGTGTGTGTGTGTGTGTGTGTGTGTGTGTGTGTGTGTGTGTGTGTGTGTGTGTGTGTGTGTGTGTGTGTGTGTGTGTGTGTGTGTTCGTGTGTGTGTGTGTGTGTGTGTGTGTGTGTGTGTGTGTGTGTGTGTGTGTGTGTGTGTGTGTGTGTGTGTGTGTGTGTGTGTGTGTGTGTGTGTGTGCGTGCGCGCGCGCGTGGTACTTCTATGAAGTGTGAAAAGTATTAACTGACTGTTTTAGGTTGAATTGTGGTTGGAAAAAATTAACTGGATATCATATCGTGTACACAACAACAACGTATTATAACCCACAGTCCTGCTGGTTGTCATATTCGGTAATTGTGGATCTATATACTGGAAAAGCCAGTACATAGATCCACAATTACTGTTCTCATTCTCATGTATCTCACATAGACAAAACGTCACAGCACACTATAATAATAATAATAATAAACAATTTATTTTCCAATAAGATATATCTGTCATGGTATTTCAGGTAGAAATGCCTTGACGATACTATAATTTGCTAAAGTGGAATAGAGGTCATAGAAAGCCTACCTCAGAGGATAAAGTGAAAGAGGACTGTGTGGGATCTAGGAGTAACAATGTCAGGTGTTACATGATGGTGTGGGTAGAAAGACAGTGAGAAAGATACTAATCCATGAAATATTTTATTACATCCCCTTGTTCGACTTGCCAGTGTGTACAGTCCCTTGTTCGACCTGCCAGTGTGTACAGTCCCTTGTTCGACCAGCCAGTGTGTACAGTCCCTTGTTCGACCTGCCAGTGTGTACAGTCCCTTGTTCGACCTGCCAGTGTGTACAGTCCCTTGTTCGACCTGCCAGTGTGTACAGTCCCTTGTTCGACCTGCCAGTGTGTACAGTCCCTTGTTCGACCTGCCAGTGTGTACAGTCCCTTGTTCGACCTGCCAGTGTGTACAGTCCCTTGTTCGACCTGCCAGTGTGTACAGTCCCTTGTTCGACCTGCCAGTGTGTACAGTCCCTTGTTCGACCTGCCAGTGTGTACAGTCCCTTGTTCGACCTGCCAGTGTGTACAGTCCCTTGTTCGACCTGCCAGTGTGTACAGTCCCTTGTTCGACTTGCCAGTGTGTACAGTCCCTTGTTCGACCTGCCAGTGTGTATAGTCCCTTGTTCGACTTGCCAGTGTGTACAGTCCCTTGTTCGACCTGCCAGTGTGTACAGTCCCTTGTTCGACCTGCCAGTGTGTACAGTCCCTTGTTCGACCTGCCAGTGTGTACAGTCCCTTGTTCGACCTGCCAGTGTGTACAGTCCCTTGTTCGACCTGCCAGTGTGTACAGTCCCTTGTTCGGCCTGCCAGTGTGTACAGTCCCTTGTTCGACCTGCCAGTGTGTACAGTCCCTTGTTCGGCCTGCCAGTGTGTACAGTCCCTTGTTCGGTCTGCCAGTGTGTACAGTCCCTTGTTCGACCTGCCAGTGTGTACAGTCCCTTGTTCGACCTGCCAGTGTGTACAGTCCCTTGTTCGACCTGCCAGTGTCTACAGTCCCTTGTTCGACCTGCCAGTGTGTACAGTCCCTTGTTCGACCTGCAAGTGTGTACAGTCCCTTGTTCGACTTGCCAGTGTGTACAGTCCCTTGTTCGACCTGCCAGTGTGTACAGTCCCTTGTTCGGCCTGCCAGTGTGTACAGTCCCTTGTTCGGCCTGCCAGTGTGTACAGTCCCTTGTTCGACCTGCCAGTGTGTACAGTCCCTTGTTCGGCCTGCCAGTGTGTACAGTCCCTTGTTCGGCCTGCCAGTGTGTACAGTCCCTTGTTCGGCCTGCCAGTGTGTACAGTCCCTTGTTCGACCTGCCAGTGTGTACAGTCCCTTGTTCGGCCTGCCAGTGTGTACAGTCCCTTGTTCGACCTGCCAGTGTGTACAGTCCCTTGTTCGACCTGCCAGTGTGTACAGTCCCTTGTTCGGCCTGCCAGTGTTTACAGTCCCTTGTTCGACCTGCCAGTGTGTACAGTCCCTTGTTCGACCTGCCAGTGTGTACAGTCCCTTGTTCGACCTGCCAGTGTGTACAGTCCCTTGTTCGACCTGCCAGTGTGTACAGTCCCTTGTTCGACCTGCCAGTGTGAACAGTCCCTTGTTCGACCTGCCAGTGTGTACAGTCCCTTGTTCGACCTGCCAGTGTGTACAGTCCCTTGTTCGACCTGCCAGTGTGTACAGTCCCTTGTTCGACCTGCCAGTGTGTACAGTCCCTTGTTCGACCTGCCAGTGTGTACAGTCCCTTGTTCGACCTGCCAGTGTGTACAGTCCCTTGTTCGACCTGCCAGTGTGTACAGTCCCTTGTTCGACCTGCCAGTGTGTACAGTCCCTTGTTCGACATGCCAGTGTGTACAGTCCCTTGTTCGACCTGCCAGTGTGTACAGTCCCTTGTTCGACCTGGCAGTGTGAACAGTTCCTTGTTCGACCTAGCCAGTGTGTACAGTCCCTTGCTTGACCTGCCAGTGTGTACAGTCCCTTGTTCGACCTGCCAGTGTGTACAGTCCCTTGTTCGACCTGCCAGTGTGTACAGTCCCTTGTTCGACCTGCCAGTGTGTACAGTCCCTTGTTCGACCTGCCAGTGTGAACAGTCCCTTGTTCGACCTGCCAGTGTGTACAGTCCCTTGTTCGACCTGCCAGTGTGTACAGTCCCTTGTTCGACCTGCCAGTGTGTACAGTCCCTTGTTCGACCTGCCAGTGTGTACAGTCCCTTGTTCGACCTGCCAGTGTGTACAGTCCCTTGTTCGACCTGCCAGTGTGTACAGTCCCTTGTTCGACCTGCCAGTGTGTACAGTCCCTTGTTCGACATGCCAGTGTGTACAGTCCCTTGTTCGACCTGCCAGTGTGTACAGTCCCTTGTTCGACCTGGCAGTGTGAACAGTTCCTTGTTCGACCTGCCAGTGTGTACAGTCCCTTGCTTGACCTGCCAGTGTGTACAGTCCCTTGTTCGACCTGCCAGTGTGTACAGTCCCTTGTTCGACCTGCCAGTGTCTACAGTCCCTTATTCGACCTGTCAGTGTGTACAGTCCCTTGTTCGACATGCCAGTGTGTACAGTCCCTTGTTCGACCTGCCAGTGTGTACAGTCCCTTGTTCGACCTGCCAGTGTGTACAGTCCCTTGTTCGACCTGCCAATGTGTACAGTCCCTTGTTCGACCTGCCAGTGTGAACAGTTCCTTGTTCGACCTGCCAGTGTGTACAGTCTCTTGTTCGACCTGCCAGTGTGTACAGTCCCTTGTTCGACCTGCCAGTGTGTACAGTCCCTTGTTCGACCTGCCAGTGTGTACAGTCCCTTGTTCGACCTGCCAGTGTGTACAGTCCCTTGTTCAACATGCCAGTGTGTACAGTCCCTTGTTCGACCTGCCAAGTGTGAACAGACCCTTGTTCGACCTGCCAGTGTACAGTCCGTTGTTTGACCTGCTAGTGTGTACATCCCCATGTTCGACCTACCAGTCTGTACAGCACTTTGTTCTACCTGCTAGTGTGTACATCCCCATGTTCGACCTACCAGTCTGTACAGTCCCTTGTTCTACCTGCCAGTGTGTACAGTCCCTTGTTCGACCTGCCAGTGCGTACATCCCTATGTTCGACCTGCCAGTCTGTACAGTCCCTTGTTCGACCTGCCAGTGTGTACAGTCCCTTATTCGACCTGCCAGTGTGTACAGTCCCTTGTTCGATCTGCCAGTGTGTACAGCCCCTTATTCGACCTGCCAGTGTGTACAGTCCCTTATTCGACCTGCCAGTGTGTACAGTCCCTTATTCGACCTGCCAGTATGCGCATCCCCATGTTCGACCTGCCAGTATGAGCATCCCCATGTTCGACCTGCCAGTATGTACATCCCCATGTTCGACCTGCCAGTATGCACATCCCCATGTTCGACCTGCCAGTATGTACATCCCCATGTTCGACCTGCCAGTATGCACATCCCCATGTTCGACCTGCCAGTATGTACATCCCCATGTTCGACCTGCCAGTATGCACATCCCCATGTTCGACCTGCCAGTATGCACATCCCCATGTTCGACCTGCCAGTATGCACATCCCCATGTTCGACCTGCCAGTATGTACATCCCCATGTTCGACCTGCCAGTATGCACATCCCCATGTTCGACCTGCCAGTATGCACATCCCCATGTTCGACCTGCCAGTATGCACAGCCCCATGTTCGACCTGCCAGTATATACATCCCCATGTTCGACCTGCCAGTATGCACATCCCCATGTTCGACCTGCCAGTATGCACAGCCCCATGTTCGACCTGCCAGTATATACATCCCCATGTTCGACCTGCCAGTATGCACATCCCCATGTTCGACCTGCCAGTGTGTACAGTGAGAGTATCACACAAGCAAAGTAATAATAGGCATTATAACAAGAACATTAAAAACAAAGGATACCCAGGCAATGATAAGACTCTTGACCCATGTGCTCTCTAGTCTGGAATATTGCTCTATATTAACTAAGAGGAGGCGAAATCGCAGACCTTGAAAATGAAGAGAGAAGTTACTTTAGCCAATACGCACACTACTGCCATATCTGTACACCCTCACTTCTGCACATCACGGGTTATATTCTCACTTCTACACTCAGGCAATCTACCTCCCACTCTTTCCCATACTACCTTCACTACACCCTCCCACCCCTACACACTCAGCACCTCCCTCCCCCAACATCTCATTACCTTGTGACACAACATTCCACCCGCCTCAATTGCCCCCCTTACGCAAAGAACAAAATTGCATTAACAAATAATGAGAAGTGTTCACGAGAGCCGAGCAGAGGACGAAAGTGAAACGTTGGTCGTGTGTAGCAGTAGTAGTAGCGTGTCTTACAAGAAACTCGCAAGACTAACTACAAGGAAATTCTCCACGAAGTGTGTTATCTGTTTCCTGCCACACAATCCTAACCCGCTGCTAGTTATGCCCAGTAATAACTTAATAACTCGAATTCACGGCACGCGAAAAACGTGTAGATTTTTAGAAAATAGAAATTTATTTCCACGGGTGGCGAAGGTTTCTCGGTAGGGGCAAAAAACGTCACCTTGATGCAAGACAAAGTTGAGAGGTTCTGCTGTCGCTACTGGCAATGTAACTTAACGTGTGTCAACCTCGGCACATATACCAATACTGTATACACCAGTACACTTGTTATATTGATGACGACTTGAGATGATTCTTACTGTGTGTGTGTGTGTGTGAGAGAGAGAGAGAGAGAGAGAGAGAGAGAGAGAGAGAGAGAGAGAGAGAGAGAGAGAGAGAGAGAGAGAGAGAGAGAGAGAGAGAAGAGGAGAGGGGGACACAGAGACTTCTTAAGTACTGGAGTGAGGTGACCATTGATATGCCAAACTTCTGAGATGAGAATTTACATTAAGATTAGCAATTATTCATGCACAGTTCAAGCAGCATGTTTGACAGAAGAGGGGAGGGAGGAGGGAGGAGGGCAGAGTGGGGAGGAGGGCAGAGATGGAAGCGGGAGAGTAGGAGTGGAGGCAGGAGGAAAAGGAGGAAGGAGAACAGAGAGGGAGGAACTTAAGTAGGAGGATAGGGAGGGAGTCAAGAAGGAAAGGAGGCAGAAGGAAAGAGAGTGTAGAGAAAGAGAGGGTAGAGGAGGAGGCAGAAGGAAAGAGAGAGTGGGGAAGGAGGCAGGAAGAGAGGGTAAGAAAGCAGGCAGCAAGAGAGGGTAAGAAAGCAGGCAGGAAGAGAGGGTAAGAAAGCAGGCAGGAAGAAAGAGAGGGTAAGAAAGCAAGCAGGAAAAAAGAGAGGGTAAGAAAGCAGGCAGGAAGAAAGAGAGGGTAAGAAAGCAGGAAGAGAGGGTAAGAAAGCAGGCAGGAAGAAAAAGAAGGTAGGGAGGGAGTGAGAGAGGAGGAAAGGGGAAAAGTTAAACTAGTTACAACTTGCCATAAAAACGCTAATAGATGCACCACTTGAGCTGCAAGAGCCCCGCTGAGTGACCCATACTAGTTTAACGCTGCCCTTTTTTGTCTTAATCTAATAATAATAATAATTGTTGTGGAGCAAAGAGCAGGTGTTCTCAGGTTGTTAATAACCTTGGCAGGTATATTATCACTAGTGTGTGTAGTAGAGGCGTTATGTGAGGCCACACTCTCACTCACCTTTCCACGCTATCATCACACACTACACAAACTATTGACATTAATTCAAAAAAGTTCATATTATTCTGAAAACCCATAGAAAAACGTGTACTAAACACTGGACAATGGCAGAAACGCCCTTCAGTGATGCTGTTGAAGGGCTTTTAATTCAAGGAGGTGTGGATACTTCCCCTTACCTCGGGTGCAACCTCGTTACTTTCCATTCTCCACGTACTGTGTGATACTCGAGCATAATAATATAAAGAAACCCACTAGGAAAGAATACAACAGAATACAGGAGAGATGCTGTATTGACACTGAGTCTACCAGGTTATTTGGGCTAGTGGCCAGCAGGAAGGTATCTATGCTCTTGAAAACTGTCATCATTCCAGAAGTATTTCCGAGACCTGCTGGAAAATGTGATGAAGAATCTTGGACCACGAATGTTGACACAAGGTTCTCTTATTGTACCCACGGTGTCCCTGCTCTTCACTAAGTATATTTCCCACTTCCATATCTAAAACAAGAAAGATGGGAAATGAATAGCCACAGATATCTTCAAACTTGTGCCACATAAGAGGGTGAAACCTTAAGATTCCCAGTAATACGCTCAATACAGTACTAGACACGTAGTACTGTAATGATTTCCAGATTAGATTGCAGAGCCGAGGGTGCAGTTCCCTGGCGAACATGGGTTTCTTGCTTGTACGTGTAGTGGAGAATCTAAACACTTTCCACGAGATCATTTGTGTGGTCTTCGATTTCAACTTCTTCAAAGGTGTGAGAATCTTGATTTTCAGGTAGAGGTGAAGTGAGTACAGAGGTGGTGGCTAGCTAGGCAGGCAGAGTGACTTGGGTAGCTGGTGGATCAGGAGCATAGTGGATGGCTGTGGTTGGAGGATATGATGGGACGGTGATGCCTTCTACGTTGGAGCAGATTTTGATAGCGTAGTGTTTGGAAAACTGAAGCTGGGAAGGTTGTTGAGAGAAAAAAAAAGAGTTCGCTGATCGTGAGTTGAAGGTTCCAGGGCAGAGCTGCATTCTACAGTACATGAACTTGTCCTGAGCGCTTGGAATAGTGTTGGTTGTGGAGGCAGATTGTTGTGTTTCTTGAATCCTCTTGGCGTCAAGTGATAGCAGCACAGGTTAGACCCTTGTTAGAGATGATCTTGTTTTAATCCTCGAGCTTCTCCTTGTTGACAATTTCCGTTCCAATTTGGACTCCTAGCTACGAGTGTGTTTAATCTCGCATTTAAGACATTTTGGCAGAGAGGTTGAGGTGCAATATTTTCAGCTGGCAAGCAGTGAGAGGTTAGTATTAAGCAGTAAGAGGTTAGTATTACTACAGCTAAGATGACATGAGTCGGGTCTGAGTGGGACCTGTCCGTACACAGATAACCTGCACACAGAACAATGAAACTTATGACGATATTTTGGTACGACTTGGACTATTAACTAGACACCTGTCAGCAGTGGCGTGACATTATTAAAGTGCTTCCTGGTGCAGACGTGACGTTGATGACTGGTGTCATCTATTGCCAGTGTCCAGGTTGGACAGAAAGTAGTTTGCTAAGATTTTGAAAAATCGAAAAGGAAATACAAAACATAAGTATACATGTAGCACCAGTACTTGCTTCATGGAACTATTTATAAAGAAGTGCGAAATACCACTTGCGTGAGCAGTCAGTATTCTTTGAAGGAGCCTAGACTAGGTGAGATCCCAGACACTTTAAAACATACATACGTAGTTTCTCTGCTGAGAAACTACGTTTTAGAGAAATTACAAAAAATACAAAGCAGTACCACTAGCATCACATATCGTAAGCCTTTCGTAAGGATGGCGAGTCGCTAAATTACAAATTTTATGAAAAAAGTATGCTCAGTCAGGCTGTTGCTGTTGGCGGCGCGCTACCCCACATCAAATAATACTTACAATGGCTTACATCCAATATATACTTAGGTTTGCTTTTATGTATGCTTTTAAACAGTTTTAATATGTGCAATATTGCCGTCCCAACTTAGGCACGGTGTGAGACTGCGTGGCAGCGGCCAGGCACAAACACACCAATAAAAATTAATTTCATAATTTTTGACAATTATTTTATCTTATTCACAAATAACGTTTTCAATGCTCAACTATATAAGTATTAAAATTAGCTAATAACACATCACTGCTGGTATATATGGCTCTTTGTACTCATATAATTCTTAATTGTTCTATTTAGCGTACTCAGTACTAATATCATCCTCAGTACTAATATCATCCTCAATACTAATATCATCCTCAGTACTAATATCATCCTCAGTACTAATATCACCCTCAGTACTAATATCATCCTCAGTACTAATATCATCCTCAGTACTAATATCATCCTCAGTACTAATATCATCCTCAGTACTAATATCATCCTCAATACTAATATCATCCTCAGTACTAATATCATCCTCAATACTAATATCATCCTCAATACTAATATCATCCTCAGTACTAATATCATCCTCAGTACTATCATCCTCAATACTAATATCATCCTCAATACTAATATCATCCTCAATACTAATATCATCCTCAGTACTAATATCATCCTCAGTACTAATATCATCCTCAATACTAATATCATCCTCAATACTAATATCATCCTCAGTACTAATATCATCCTCAATACTAATATCATCCTCAGTACTAATATCATCCTCAATACTAATATCATCCTCAGTACTAATATCATCCTCAATACTAATATCATCCTCAATACTAATATCATCCTCAGTACTAATATCATCCTCAATACTAATATCATCCTCAGTACTAATATCATCCTCAGTACTAATATCATCCTCAATACTAATATCATCCTCAGTACTAATATCATCCTCAGTACTAATATCATCCTCAATACTAATATCATCCTCAATACTAATATCATCCTCAGTACTAATATCATCCTCAATACTAATATCATCCTCAATACTAATATCATCCTCAATACTAATATCATCCTCAGTACTAATATCATCCTCAGTACTAATATCATCCTCAGTACTAATATCATCCTCAATACTAATATCATCCTCAGTACTAATATCATCCTCAGTACTAATATCATCCTCAATACTAATATCATCCTCAATACTAATATCATCCTCAGTACTAATATCATCCTCAGTACTAATATCATCCTCAGTACTAATATCATCCTCAATACTAATATCATCCTCAGTACTAATATCATCCTCAGTACTAATATCATCCTCAGTACTAATATCATCCTCAGTACTATCATCCTCAATACTAATATCATCCTCAGTACTAATATCATCCTCAATACTAATATCATCCTCAGTACTAATATCATCCTCAGTACTAATATCATCCTCAGTACTAATATCATCCTCAGTACTAATATCATCCTCAGTACTAATATCATCCTCAGTACTAATATCATCCTCAGTACTAATATCATCCTCAGTACTAATATCATCCTCAATACTAATATCATCCTCAGTACTAATATCATCCTCAGTACTAATATCATCCTCAGTACTAATATCATCCTCAGTACTAATATCATCCTCAATACTAATATCATCCTCAGTACTAATATCATCCTCAGTACTAATATCATCCTCAATACTAATATCATCCTCAGTACTAATATCATCCTCAGTACTATCATCCTCAATACTAATATCATCCTCAGTACTAATATCATCCTCAGTACTAATATCATCCTCAGTACTATCATCCTCAATACTAATATCATCCTCAGTACTAATATCATCCTCAATACTAATATCATCCTCAATACTAATATCATCCTCAGTACTATCATCCTCAATACTAATATCATCCTCAGTACTAATATCATCCTCAGTACTAATATCATCCTCAGTACTAATATCATCCTCAATACTAATATCATCCTCAGTACTAATATCATCCTCAGTACTAATATCATCCTCAATACTAATATCATCCTCAGTACTAATATCATCCTCAGTACTAATATCATCCTCAGTACTAATATCATCCTCAGTACTAATATCATCCTCAATACTAATATCATCCTCAGTACTAATATCATCCTCAGTACTAATATCATCCTCAATACTAATATCATCCTCAGTACTAATATCATCCTCAGTACTATCATCCTCAATACTAATATCATCCTCAGTACTAATATCATCCTCAGTACTATCATCCTCAATACTAATATCATCCTCAGTACTAATATCATCCTCAATACTAATATCATCCTCAATACTAATATCATCCTCAGTACTATCATCCTCAATACTAATATCATCCTCAGTACTAATATCATCCTCAGTACTAATATCATCCTCAGTACTAATATCATCCTCAATACTAATATCATCCTCAGTACTAATATCATCCTCAGTACTATCATCCTCAATACTAATATCATCCTCAGTACTAATATCATCCTCAGTACTAATATCATCCTCAGTACTAATATCATCCTCAGTACTAATATCATCTATCATCTCAATAGCTAATTATTCATCTTAGTATTTATTCATCTTCACTAATATTATCTCAGTACTTTAATATTCATCCTCAGTACTTTAATATCATCTCAATACTTTAATATCATCTCACTTTAACTATTATCTCTCACATTATCATTCCTCAATATTTATTATTCATCTCTTTAGTATTTATATTATCTTTCTTGTATTTATTCATCCTCAATATTTACTTATTATCTCTACATACATTATCTTACAATATTTAATATTCATCTACATTTACTTATTATCTTGTAGTATTTATATTATCTCTTTAGTATTTATTCATTCTTCATTACTAATATTATCTGGAATTACTAATATTATCTTTCATTACTAATATTATCTCAGTACTAATATTATCTTTCCCCAGTATTTATTATCTCATTTACTATATCCTCAATACATGGCAATATTATCTCAATACTATAATATTCCCTTAGTATTTATTATTCATCTTTAGTACTACATAATATCATCCTCAGTACTAATATCATCCTCAATACTAATATCATCCTCAATACTAATATCATCCTCAGTACTAATATCATCCTCAGTACTAATATCATCCTCAGTACTAATATCATCCTCAGTATTAATATCATCCACAGTACTAATATCATCCACAGAACTAATATCATCCTCAGTACTCGCTTATATCATTCATAGTGTTCGTTCATGCCAAGTCAGCATGAATATTTGGTCAGTAGAGTGAGTGTAGGTGAT
>NC_091337.1:11253120-11280620 GCF_038502225.1 Cherax quadricarinatus | reverse complement strand
AATAGAGGCTTCACCGGCTTAGACAGACCACAGCAGAGGCTTAGCCAGCTTAGACAGACCAGAACAGAGGCTACACCAGCTTTGACAGACCAGAATAGAGGCTTCACCAGCTTAGGCAGACCAGAACAGAGGCTACACCAGCTTAGACAGACGAAAATAGAGGCTTCACCAGCTTAGACAGACCAGAATAGAAGCTTTACCAGCTTAGACCAGCATAGAGGCTTGACTAGCTTAGACCAGAGCAGAGGCTTTACCAGGTTAGACAGACCAGAATTAAGGTTTCACCAGCTACAACTAAACAGTACCAAGTCCAAACAAAAGCTTCTCCAGCTGTGGCAGAAGCCGCGCCAATCACGCTGAAATTTCAACGTGTACCGGAGTGTGTCCAGATGATTGCCCTGTCCTGTCTCCTTTACTGTGCTTCACTTCCTCCTCTTCCGTCACACCTCTTTCTCCTCCTCCTCCTCCGTCACACCTCTTACTCCTCTTCCGTCACACCTCTTTCTCCTCCTCCGTTACACCTCTGGACATTGCGGACACCTCCGCGTGCTTGCTTCACGTACTGATCCCTGAGGCGTATCTGTCGCTAGTGATATTGTGTCGTCAGTCAGGCCTCCCCTCCCCTCCCCCGGGAAGCATCCCTGGACATCCAGTACTACAGTCATGGTAGCAGGAAGTACTGCAGTCACGGTAGTAGGAAGTACTACAGTCACGGTAGTAGGAAGTACTACAGTCATGGTAGTAGGAAGTACTGCAGTCACGGTAGTAGGAAGTACTACAGTCACGGTAGTAGGAAGTACTACAGTCATGATAGTAGGAAGTACTGCAATCACTGTAGCCAGGAAGCACTGCAGTCATGATAACCAGAAAGTACTACAGTCACGGTAACTAAGATGCACTACAGTCACGGTAACTAAGATGTACTACAGTCACGGTAACTAAGATGTACTACAGTCACGGTAACTAAGATGTACTACAGTCACGGTAACTAAGATGCACTACAGTCACGGTAACTAAGATGTACTACAGTCACGGTAACTAAGATGTACTACAGTCACGGTAACTAAGATATACTACAGTCACGGTAACTAAGATGTACTACAGTGACGGTAACTAAGATGCACTACAGTCACGGTAACTAAGATGTACTACAGTCACGGTAACTAAGATGTACTACAGTCACGGTAACTAAGATGCACTACAGTCACGGTAACTAAGATGCACTACAGTCACGGTAACTAAGATGTACTACAGTGACGGTAACTAAGATGCACTACAGTGACGGTAACTAAGATGTACTACAGTCACGGTAACTAAGATGCACTACAGTCACGGTAACTAAGATGCACTACAGTGACGGTAACTAAGATGCACTACAGTCACGGTAACTAAGATGCACTACAGTCACGGTAACTAAGATGTACTACAGTCACGGTAACTAAGATGCACTACAGTCACGGTAACTAAGATGCACTACAGTCACGGTAACTAAGATGTACTACAGTCACGGTAACTAAGATGCACTACAGTCACGGTAACTAAGATGTACTACAGTGACGGTAACTAAGATGTACTACAGTCACGGTAACTAAGATGTACTACAGTCACGGTAACTAAGATGTACTACAGTCACGGTAACTAAGATGCACTACAGTCACGGTAACTAAGATGTACTACAGTCACGGTAACTAAGATGCACTACAGTCACGGTAACTAAGATGTACTACAGTCACGGTAACTAAGATGCACTACAGTCACGGTAACTAAGATGTACTACAGTCACGGTAACTAAGATGCACTACAGTCACGGTAACTAAGATGTACTACAGTCACGGTAACTAAGATGCACTACAGTCACGGTAACTAAGATGTACTACAGTCACGGTAACTAAGATGTACTACAGTCACGGTAACTAAGATGCACTACAGTCACGGTAACTAAGATGTACTACAGTCACGGTAACTAAGATGTACTACAGTCACGGTAACTAAGATGCACTACAGTCACGGTAACTAAGATGTACTACAGTCACGGTAACTAAGATGCACTACAGTCACGGTAACTAAGATGCACTACAGTCACGGTAACTAAGATGTACTACAGTCACGGTAACTAAGATGCACTACAGTCACGGTAACTAAGATGTACTACAGTCACGGTAACTAAGATGCACTACAGTCACGGTAACTAAGATGTACTACAGTCACGGTAACTAAGATGCACTACAGTCACGGTAACTAAGATGTACTACAGTCACGGTAACTAAGATGCACTACAGTCACGGTAACTAAGATGCACTACAGTCACGGTACGGTGAAACAATTAACACCGTCTTCACTTGGACGTAAAGACTGTGTTTCTCACTCCCGCTGCAGGATACTTGAAGACGAAACATTATTACCTATTTCAGATTATTACTCCGAGTTTTTACCCGTTGTTATTACCCAGGTTTTATTACCCCAGGTTTCTTCTAAGTTCGCCTCTCGATGTCCACTTGATCATCCATGCTGTTACTGCTTGCATGTTCTGTATTTTACCTGTAGATAATTCCAGAGGGGGCGGTTACCCCTCGGTTCGATTCCAGACCAGGCCTCCTGGTTGATGGCCTCATCAATCGGGTTGCTGCTTGGTTGAACGCAGTCCAACGTTACAACACAACCCGGCTGAAAGAACTTATCAATTCAATCTTGAAAATAGCTATTGGTCTATTGGCAATTGCTGTTATATATGAGGGCAGAGTATTGGAAAGTTTTGGTCCCCTTACACTTACTGAGTTACCTCTTACTGTACTCATTACACTCTTGCTTTTCATTAGGGCTATTTGCACTCCTACTAAGATTCTTGCATTCTGAGGGAGTGATTTCAATGAGCGGATTTGAGTCATACCTACAGTGTGTGAGTAAAGTATGATGCATCTACTCTCTACGTTCCAGAGAGTATAGATCAAGGGACTTTAAGCATTCACAGTAATTTAGATGCTTGAAAGGCAGTGAAGGTTCTATATACATTCTCCAGATCTGCGATTTCGCCTACCATAAAAGGGGCTGTTAGTGTGAACCAATATTTCAGTCTAGAGAGAACAAGTGACTTGTTAGCACTTGCTTCGTATCGCTTGTTCTGAAGGTTCTAATCATCCCGCCAATCATTTCCCTTGGTGTTGTAACAGTAACACTGTTGTGAGCCTTGAATGCACTCTTCGGTTCTGTTGAGTGCTGCGAGTTTGTTTTATATTCTATTCCAGATTTTATTTCCTTAGTTTTCCAAAGAGTAACCAAAACTGTCTTCATTGATCATATTATTTTCTGTGGCCCACTGGAAGACCTCTTTTATATCAGCTTAGAGATTTACTGTATCCTCAGTTTATGCCACTTCCATACAAATTAAAGTATCGTCTGCTATGAATTGTTTTTTTATGTTACATAGGTTAATAAGAAACAGAATCGGAACGAGTACTATGCCTTGAGGAACAGTTTCTGATTTCGGTTTGTTGAAAGTGTTGTTAGAAAGTTAAAAATTCATCTGTCCACTTTTCCAGTTAGTCCTCTTGCATGTTACGATCACATCAGTCAAAGGATTTTTGCAAAATCTGTGCATAATATATCTGTATTTTGTCTTCCACTACATCCAAGACCATACACAAATAACCCGCACATAAAAGAGAGGAGCTTTCGATGACGTTTCGGCCTGACTTGGACCATTTACGAAGTCACATTAACGTTAGTGTGGCTTTGTAAATGGTCCAAGTCGGACCGAAACGTCGTCGTAAGCTCCTCTCTTTTATGTTTGGGTTATTTGTCACGGTATTGTGCCTTTTTTTTGGTCATCCAGAACCATGTACAAATGGTTCAGCAGTTGCGAGAGGCAGGAGCGACCTGCTTCAAACTCATATTGCTCTGGGTTTGGGCAGTTGTGATCCCATATGTTCAACAATCCTGCTTATTAAGACTCTCTCAAAGATTCTGATACTGTAGGACGTGAGTGCTATCTGTCTATAGTGTTTGCGATTGCCACCTTTGTGGAGTGGGACTATATCAGTGATTTTTAATGAGAGATGACTCTTGTGCCCGGCTTACGTCTCCCAAATAAAGGTGCCTTAATTCTTGATGAATATGGACTGCCACGAGTCAGGACCCGGGGCAGAGTGTATGAGCATACTATCAATGGCTTCTTCAAAGTTGAATGGAGTTAAAGTTATGTCAGAAAATCTGGAGATGTTTGAAGAATTTTAAGCGCTATTCACGAAAAATTTATATGGACTGCCAATCATTAGCTCACAGTCGTGCTGTGAGTTTAAATTTTCACTCGCTTCTTATTTGTTACCAGTGTAAGTTCCATTTATTTCAAGTAGGGGGCAAATACTAGACGAGTTTCTGGCAATTTGCCCTGAATTTTGTATGTAGGAAAATGTATTTCGTTTTTTTTCAGTTTCATTAATAATTTTTTTTGCTCCCCATCTTTCCTGAACTCTGTAACATGGATAAAGTTTGAGGTCAATATTTTCAATTTCTGTAACCCGTGTTTCTTTTAATTTTTGATGGCTGGAACTTTAGGGAAGTTATGTGGCTCTTTATGTTTGCCTGCAGAGGGAGCGTCTCTCTCTAGCTTATATTTTGTCTTCTTAATGGTATATGTCCTGAGCATACTTCTCATCCCACTGACCTCATCTTCTGAGATATATTACTCAAATTATCCATATTACTCACACTATTTTCCCGGTATATTTCAGTGAGGTTATGGGTTATGTGGTTCCAGTTAATGTATTTATTGTTGATACTGAATATGTTGAATATTGCCTCATGTTTGTATTGGACTGCTCAGGCTCAGTGTATGCAGGTCTGAACTACAATTGAGTTGTGGTCCAAGTTTGCTGTGTATCACACTTGTTATGTACTCTAACAGATCCTTACTATTTGTGAGTACAAGGTCAGGGATATTTTTCAATCTGGTCGCTTTCATCATTTACTGACTTAAGATGAATTTATTACAGAGACTTTAACAGATTAATTGTAAGTTGTTGTTGATCCAAAATGCCTCCTGGGACCCCTGCTATTATACCATATGCTATATTCTTCCATTTCAAGTGTTGTAAATTGAAATCACCAAGCAAGAGGGTGTTTTAGACCGGGTTTGAAAGATTCTGAAAACAAGCTTCGAGGCTGTATTTGGTGGGTTACATACAAAACAAGAACTATATTTTGATTTAGAATTTTCAATGCAAGAAGCTTCTACTGTATTATTTGTGGTGCTAAGTAGCTCAATGAAAACTGGCCACTATTTACCATATAGACCAAACCTCGATGTAACCAGCCCATCACCTCCATGCTGATGGACTGATTACATCATTTTTTAATCTCCACTGCTTCTGCTGCCTCCTCTGTACTCGACTGAAGAAGCCTACTGTGTAGACGAAACGTTCCAGAATAAAGATACCTAACTGTTGCACATGTGTCTTACTTATCAACCTGTTGGTATTGTATACTATTAGAACAATGTAGGATACGAGGATCAAATCCAACCCCTCTCACTCACGTACTTATTCAACCCAAATTTGAAACTACCCAAGGTTTTAGCTTCGATAACCCTACTAGGCAGACCGTTCCACTCATCAACTACCCTATTATCATAAGAACATTAGTAACAGATATCAACAAACTGATTTAGAAAGACACGTGAGCAAACACTAGGACATATTTATTACAAAGTGTTTCGGTCTTGGTACCTTGATCACTTCTGATCAACCCCCCCCCCTCCTGGTAAACAAACCAGTTTAATTTTAGTTTAATTTTTCGGTCGAGTTTAAACAGATTAGACCTAAGTATTAATTCCTAGTTGACGAAGAAGGTAGAATGGGAAGGGCAGCCTTTTTTTTATTAGATTTTTCCATCGTAAAGGCGATTTTGAAGTAAATGGGAAGCATGGAGACATAGAGGAGTTAGTGTGTTATAGAAGAGTAAACTGACGCAGGTGTAGGAGGTAGAGCAGAGGAGGTAGGAGGTAAGGGTAGGATGTAGGGGGTAGGAGGTGCGGGAACATCACATAAGGGTGCGGGTGTCTCACGGGTAGCAAGTGATCTGTAGCGTAACATTAACTATTAACATCCACTCTCTCCCCAGGTATACCTCGATACAGTAAACTTCCACACTCTCTCCAGGTATACCTCAATGCAGTAAACTTCCATACTATCCCCAGGTACACCTCAATAGAGTAAACTTCCACACTCTCCCATATATACCTCCAGTAGAGTGCTCTTAAGAACATAAGAAGGAACATTGCAGTAGGCCTACTGGTACATGCGGGACAGGTCCATATCAACCCCCGGCTTAGACCAATGGCCCACCTCCACTTAAGGAAGGAGCACGGCATCTGACACACTAGCACCAGCTAGTCAGGTCCAACTCACACCCACTCGTGTATTTATCTAACCGATTTTTAAAACAACACAACGTTTTAGCTTCTATGACGGTACTCGGGAGTTTGTTCCACTCATCCACAACTCTATTACCAAACCAGTGCTTTCCTATATCCTTCCTGGATCTGATTTTTTCCAGCTTAAAACTATTGCTGCGAGTCCTGTCTAGGCAAGATATCTTTAGCACGCTATTTACATCCCCTTTATTCATTTCTGTTTTCCATTTATACACCTCAATCATATCCCCCCTAATTCTACGATTTTCTAGAGAGTGCAGATTCAGGGCCCTCAGTCTATCCTCATAGGGAAGATTTCTGATACATGGGATAAACTTTGTCATCCTCCTCTGTATGTTGGAAATAAATGGTATAAAATACCGACACAATGGAAATATAAACACATATGCAGTATAATGTGATCCTTTATTGACAACCCAGAGAAGACACTGCCGAGAAGAGATACATAGTCCTCCCCACCAACTCCATTGCCAAACACGTTTCCAATAACTCATTCTAAGTATCTACCTCCACAACCACGACCATCAAGGACATTACCAGTAATAGACAGGACAAGCTTCCATCCTCTGCAGGGGTATATATAATACCTTGTAATGACTGCAGCAAATTATACGTGGGCGAAACATCAAGAGACCTCCAAACAGGTATTTCAGAACACCAGTACGCAGGCAGATCTGACGATTCAAGGAATGCCTGTGTCCAACACCGAAATTCAAACAACCATTTAATCAACTACAGAAACGCAAGACTCATCGCCAGAGAAGACAACACTCAATACCGAAGAATCCTGGAATCATCACTTATCTGTATATCCAACAACTTCAACCAGAACAACGGCTTCTATAACATAGCTGAACCCTTCGCCAAGAAACTTCTTCATCGCTATCCCACATATGAACATAAAAATGGAGGAACACTGCAGAAGATCTACTTAGATACTTATCCAATCTCTCTTTCAAGCTACTCAAGATATTAGAATCTATAACCCTACTTGGTAGATTGTCACATGCAGCATTCTCCACCTGACCCAGCATTCCCAACCTGACTTCATCCTATAAATACTTCCACTCAGGTAGATCTGTTTGTGTGTTGTTAGGTAAGACACATATGCAACAGTTAGGTATCTTTATTTCGAAACGTTTCGCCTACACAGTAGGCTTCTTTAGTCGAGTACAGAAAAGTTGATAGAAGCAGAAGAGACTTGAAGACGATGTAATCAGTCCATCACCCTTAAAGTTTTGAGGTGGTCAGTCCCTCAGTCTGGAGAAGAGCATTGTTCCAAAGTTTGAAACAATATGGAGTTGAAGTGACAGGATGGAGCCTTATATAGCGCCAGGAGGTGAGACGTAGGTCACTAGTAGAACGCAGATGTTGGGAGGTCAGGTCCCTCTCAAATCCAGCCGTCAGTCCCTCAGTCTGGAGAAGAGCATTGTTCCTAACAATCTGTCGGTATTTTATACCATTTTAATGTTCAATCTGTCAGACACTGCAACACAAGGGTATCTTGGTACAGACCTGGAATCAACTACGACTACCTCTACTAGTGAGAACGGCTGGATTTGAGAGGGACCTGACCTCCCAACATCTGCGTTCTACTAGTGACCTACGTCTCACCTCCTGGCGCTATATAAGGCTCCATCCTGTCACTTCAACTCCATATTGTTTCAAACTTTGGAACAATGCTCTTCTCCAGACTGAGGGACTGACCACCTCAAAACTTTAAGGGTGATGGACTGATTACATCGTCTTCAAGTCTCTTCTGCTTCTATCAACTTTTCTGTACTCGACTGAAGAAGCCTACTGTGTAGGCGAAACGTTTCGAAATAAAGATACCTAACTGTTGCATATGTGTCTTACCTAACAATCTGTCGGTATTTTATACCATTTTAATGTTCAGATCTGTTTGTGACTTAATAAAGCCCATTGTGTGGGCGAAACGTTGTCAATAAAGGATCACGTTATACTGTAAATGTGTTTATATCTCCTCTGTACGTTTTCCAGAGCATTTATATCCATTCTGTAATACGGTGACCAAAACTGTGCAGCATAATATAAATGAGACCTAACCAAGGATATATAGAGTTGAACAACCTGAGGACTTCTTTTATGCTTCTTGATATGAAGCCAAAGATTCTGTTAGCTTTATTGCGAACACTTATGCACTGTTGTCTTGGTTTCAGGTTACTGCTAACCAGAACTCCTAAATCCTTTTCACAATCAGTAATATTAAGATCTACATTATTTACTTTATATGTGGTATAGTTATCATCCTTTCCAACATTTAGAACTTTGCATTTGTCTATATTAAACTGTATCTGCCACTTCTCTGACCATTGCCTCAGTCTATTCAAATTATCCTGGAGTGCTCTAATGTCCTCAGTAGAATGAATTGGACTGCCTATTTTGGTGTCATCAGCAAATTTGCTATGTCGCTATTTATTCCCTCATCTATGTCGTTTATGTAAATTGTGAACAACAAGGGGCCCAACACTGACACCTGTAGAACACCGCTTGTGACGTGCCCCCATTCTGATTTCTCCCCATTGAAGCAAACTCTCTGCTGCCTATTTGTCAACCATACCTCTACCCGGGAAAAAATTTCTCCTATTCCATGTGCCTTAGCTTCCTCAATAGCCTCTGATGTGGAACTCTATCAAAAGCCTTACTGAAGTCCATATACACAATATCATATTCAGTATTGTGATCTACCTCCTCAAATACCTTAGTAAAAAAATTTAGTAAATTTGTAAGACAGGAACGCCCCTTTGTAAAACCGTGTTGAGATTCATTAATCAATTTATGCCTTTCAAGATAGCTACGAATTGCCTCGGCAATTATTGATTCCATAAATTTTCCTATGGAGGTAAGGCTTATTAGTCTATAGTTCGAAGATAAAGACCTGTCACCTGCCTTGTAAATAGGTATTACATTTGCCATTTTCCACTTATCTAGCACTATGCCAGTATGTAGTGATATGTTGAAAAGATTAGCCAAAGATATGCTAAGTTCCTCTTTACATTCCTTTAACACCCTTGCAAACAGTTCATCAGAGCCTGAGGATTTGTTAGGTTTTAATTTCTCTATTTGTCTGAGAACCATGTCACTAGTTACTGCAATCGTGCATAATTTATTATCGTCCTGTTCTACATAATTTATTTCTGGAATTTCGTTATTATCTTCCTGAGTAAAAACTGAGAGGAAGTATTGAAAATTTCACACATTTCCTTATCACTGTCATTGATCTGGCCGGAGTTACTCTTGCATAACATCAACTCTAAAACTAAGTAATGCACACTTTCAGGTGTGACCTTTCACACTTTGGGATTACAAATTATATGAGGTGATCTGATCTTGAAACTTCTGACCAACCCTACTGTATTACACTGTAGTGAGGCGACGGTGCTACCACTGTGACACACTACGTGACAGTACTACCACTGTGACACATTGACAGTATTACCACTGTGAAATAATAAGTGACAGTACTACCACTGTGACACACTGACAGTATTACCACTGTGACATACTAAGTGACAGTATTACCACTGTGGCATACTAAGTGACAGTATTACCACTGTGACATACTAGGTGACAGTACTACCGCTGTGACACACTGACAGTATTACCACTGTGACATACTAAGTGACAATACTACCACTGTGACACACTAGGTGACAATACTACCACTGTCACCACTAGGTGACAGTACTACCACTGTGACACACTAAATGACAATATTACCACTGTGACACACTAAGTGACAATATTACCACTGTGACACACTAAGTGACAATATTACCACTGTGACACACTAAATGACAATATTACCACTGTGACACACTAAGTGACAATATTACCACTGTGACACACTAAGTGACAATATTACCACTGTGACACACTAAATGACAATATTACCACTGTGTCACACTAAGTGACAATATTACCACTGTGACACACTAAGTGACAATATTACCACTGTGACACACTAAATGACAATATTACCACTGTGACACACTAAGTGACAATATTACCACTGTGACACACTAGGTGACAATATTACCACTGTGACACACTAAGTGACAATATTACCACTGTGACACACTAAATGACAATATTACCACTGTGACACACTAGGTGACAATATTACCACTGTGACACACTGGGTGACAATACTACGAGTGTGACACACTAGTTGAAAATATTACCACTGTGACACACTAGGTGACAATATTACCACTGTGACACACTAGGTGACAATATTACCACTGTGACACACTAGGTAACAATACTACGACTGTGACACATTAGGTGACAATATTACCACTGTGACACACTAGGTGACAATATTAACACTGTCACACACTAAATGACAATATTACCACTGTGACACACTAAGTGACAATATTACCACTGTGACACACTAAATGACAATATTACCACTGTGACGCACTAAGTGACAATATTACCACTGTGACACACTAGGTGACAATATTACCACTGTGACACACTAAGTGACAATATTACCACTGTGACACACTGGGTGACAATATTACCACTGTGACACACTAGGTGACAATATTACCACTGTGACACACTAAGTGACAATATTACCACTGTGACACACTGGGTGACAATATTACCACTGTGACGCACTAAGTGACAATATTACCACTGTGACACACTAGGTGACAATATTACCACTGTGACACACTAAGTGACAATATTACCACTGTGACACACTAGTTAACAATATTACCAATGTGAAACACTAGGTGACAATACTACCACTGTGACACACTAGGTGACAATATTACCAATGTGAAACACTAGGTGACAATATTACCACTGTGACACACTAGGTGACAATATTACCACTGTGACACACTAGGTGACAATATTACCACTGTGACACACTAGGTGACAATATTACCACTGTGACACACTAGGTGACAATATTACCACTGTGACACACTAGGTGACAATATTACCACTGTGACACACTAAGTGACAATATTACCACTGTGACACACTAGTTAACAATATTACCAATGTGAAACACTAGGTGACAATACTACCACTGTGACACACTAGTTAACAATATTACCAATGTGAAACACTAGGTGACAATACTACCACTGTGACACACTAGGTGACAATATTACCAATGTGAAACACTAGGTGACAATACTACCACTGTGACAAACTAGGTGACAATATTACCACTGTGACACACTACCTGGAGAGTTTACCTGGAGAGAGTTCCGGGTGACAATATTACCACTGTGACACACTAAGTGACAATACTACCACTGTGACACACTAGGTGACAATACTACCACTGTGACACACTAGTTAACAATATTACCAATGTGAAACACTAGGTGACAATACTACCACTGTGACACACTAGGTGACAATATTACCAATGTGAAACACTAGGTGACAATACTACCACTGTGACAAACTAGGTGACAATATTACCACTGTGACACACTACCTGGAGAGTTTACCTGGAGAGAGTTCCGGGTGACAATATTACCACTGTGACACACTAAGTGACAATACTACCACTGTGACACACTAGGTGACAATACTACCACTGTGACACACTAGGTGACAATATTACCACTGTAACACACTAGGTGACAATACTACCACTGTGACACACTAGGTGACAATATTACCACTGTGACACAATAGGTGACAATACTACCACTGTGACACACTAGGTGACAATATTACCACTGTGACACACTAGGTGACAATATTACCACTGTGACACACTAGGTGACAATATTACAACTGTAACACACTAGGTGACAATAGTACTACTGTGACACACTAGGTGACAATATTACCACTGTGACACACTAGGTGACAATATTACCACTGTGACACACTAGGTGACAATATTACCACTGTGACACACTAGGTGACAATATTACCACTGTGACACACTAGGTGACAATATTACCACTGTGACACACTAGGTGACAATATTACCACTGTGACACACTAGGTGACAATATTACCACTGTGACACACTAGGTAACAATACTACCACTGTGACACAAGATCCACCTTGCACTGCTTGATGTCAACCTTCCCTTCTTATCTTACTGCGTATCTAAATACCTGACTACGGAATGTCCGCTCTCTCTCTCTCTCTCTCTCTCTCTCTCTCTCTCTCTCTCTCTCTCTCTCTCTCTCTCTCTCTCTCTCTCTCTCTCTCTAGGGAGTTTTGAAGTCACAATATTTCAGAGGTCTTACTGACTAGGTGGACAGGAAACGAGCAGTGTTTTGCTGTCTGGGCGAGACGTCTCAACCGACCTCGAGGAGGAAGAGACGTGAAGAGAGGGAGAGAGAGAGAGAGAGAGAGAGAGAGAGAGAGAGAGAGAAGGAATCTTAAATTAGAACATTTGTACTTTAAGAGATGAAAACCATGAGAAGCAGGTAACCTTAAATTGTTTACCACTACAATAACTTGTTAACTCTCACTACTTGTTAACTCTCACTACTTGTTAACTCTCACTGCTTGTTAACTCTCACTACTTGTTAACTCTCACTACTTGACTCTCACTACTTGTTAACTCTCACTACTTGTTAACTCTCACTACTTGTTGACTCTCACTACTTGTTAACTCTCACTACTTGTTAACTCTCACTACTTGTTAACTCTCACTACTTGTTAACTCTCACTACTTGTTAACTCTCACTACTTGTTAACTCTCACTACTTGTGAACTCTCACTACTTATTAACTCTCACTACTTGTTAACTCTCACTACTTGTTAACTCTCACTACTTGTTGACTCTCACTTGTTAACTCTCACTACTTGTTAACTCTCACAACTTGTTAACTCTCACAACTTGTTAACTCTCACTACTTGTTAACTCTCACTACTTGTTAACTCTCACAACTTGTTAACTCTCACTACTTGTTGACTCTCACTACTTGTTAACTCTCACTACTTGTTAACTCTCACTACTTGTTAACTCTCACTACTTGTTGACTCTCACTACTTAACTCTCACTACTTGTTAACTCTCACTACTTGTTAACTCTCACAACTTGTTAACTCTCACTACTTGTTAACTCTCACTACTTGTTAACTCTCACTACTTGTTAACTCTCACTACTTGTTAACTCTCACTACATGTTGACTCTCACTTGTTAACTCTCACTACTTGTTAACTCTCACTACTTGTTAACTCTCACTACTTGTTGACTCTCACTACTTGTTAACTCTCACTACTTGTTAACTCTTACTACTTGTTAACTCTCACTACATGTTGACTCTCACTTGTTAACTCTCACTACTTGTTAACTCTCACTACATGTTGACTCTCACTTGTTAACTCTCACTACTTGTAAACTCTCACTACTTGTTAACTCTCACTACTTGTTAACTCTCACTACATGTTGACTCTCACTTGTTAACTCTCACTACTTAACTCTCACTACTTGTTAACTCTCACTACTTGTTAACTCTCACTACTTGTTAACTCTCACTACTTGTTAACTCTCACTACTTGTTAACTCTCACAACTTGTTAACTCTCACTACTTGTTAACTCTCACTACTTGTTAACTCTCACTACTTGTTAACTCTCACTACTTGTTAACTCTCACTACTTGTTAACTCTCACTACTTGTTAACTCTCACTACTTGTTAACTCTCACTACTTGTTGACTCTCACTACTTGTTGACTCTCACTACTTGTTAACTCTCACAACTTGTTAACTCTCACAACTTGTTAACTCTCACTACTTGTTAACTCTCACAACTTGTTAACTCTCATTACTTGTTAACTCTCACTACTTGTTAACTCTCACTACTTGTTAACTCTCACTACTTGTTGACTCTCACTACTTGTTAACTCTCACTACTTGTTAACTCTCACTACTTGTTAACTCTCACTACTTGTTAACTCTCACTACTTGTTAATTCTCACAACTTGTTAAGTCTCACTACTTGTTAACTCTCACTACTTGTTGACTCTCACTACTTGTTAACTCTCACTACTTGTTAACTCTCACTACTTAACTCTCACTACTTGTTGACTCTCACTACTTGTTAACTCTCACTACTTGTTAACTCTCACTACTTGTTAACTCTCACTACTTGTTAACTCTCACTGCTTAACTCTCACTACTTGTTAACTCTCACTACTTGTTAACTCTCACTACTTGTTAACTCTCACTACTTGTTAACTCTCACTGCTTAACTCTCACTACTTGTTAACTCTCACTACTTGTTAACTCTCACTACTTGTTAACTCTCACTGCTTAACTCTCACTACTTGTTAACTCTCACTACTTGTTAACTCTCACTACTTGTTAACTCTCACAACTTGTTAACTCTCACTACTTGTTAACTCTCACTACTTGTTAACTCTCACTACTTGTTGACTCTCACTACTTGTTAACTCTCACTACTTGTTAACTCTCACTACTTGTTAACTCTCACTACTTGTTAACTCTCACTGCTTGTTAACTCTCACTACTTGTTAACTCTCACTACTTGTTAACTCTCACTGCTTGTTAACTCTCACTACTTGTTAACTCTCACTACTTGTTAACTCTCACTACTTGTTGACTCTCACTACTTGTTAACTCTCACTACTTGTTAACTCTCACTACTTGTTAACTCTCACTACTTGTTAACTCTCACTACTTGTTAACTCTCACTACTTGTTAACTCTCACTACTTGTTAACTCTCACTACTTGTTAACTCTCACTACTTGTTGACTCTCACTACTTGTTAACTCTCACTACTTGTTAACTCTCACTACTTGTTAACTCTCACTACTTGTTAACTCTCACTACTTGTTAACTCTCACTACTTGTTAACTCTCACTACTTGTTAACTCTTACATGTACATCTACCTCTTATATTTACCTCTTACATAGACATGTACCTCTTATATCTACATCTAAATATTATATCTTCCTCTACCTCTTACATCTACCTCTTACATCTACATCTTATATCTACCTCTTACATCTACCTCTTACATCTACATCTTATATCTACCTCTTACATCTACATCTACCTCTTACATCTACATCTTATATCTACCTCTTACATCTACATCTACCTCTTACATCTACATCTACCTCTTACATCTACATCTTATATCTACCTCTTACATCTACATCTACCTCTTACATCTACATCTACCTCTTACATCTACCTCTTACATCTACATCTACCTCTTACATCTACCTCTTACATCTACATCTACCTCTTACATCTACATCTTATATCTACCTCTTACATCTACATCTACCTCTTACATCTACATCTACCTCTTACATCTACCTCTACCTCTTACATCTACATCTACCTCTTACATCTACATATCTACCTCTTACATCTACATCTACCTCTTACATCTACCTCTTACATCTACATCTACCTCTTACATCTACATCTTATATCTACCTCTTACATCTACATCTACCTCTTACATCTACATCTACCTCTTACATCTACCTCTTACATCTACATCTACCTCTTACATCTACATCTACCTCTTACATCTACATCTACCTCTTACATCTACCTCTACCTCTTACATCTACATCTACCTCTTACATCTACATCTTATATCTACCTCTTACATCTACATCTACCTCTTACATCTACATCTACCTCTTACATCTACCTCTTACATCTACATCTACCTCTTACATCTACATCTTATATCTACCTCTTACATCTACCTCTACCTCTTACATCTACATCTACCTCTTACATCTACATCTTATATCTACCTCTTACATCTACATCTACCTCTTACATCTACATCTACCTCTTACATCTACATCCTATATCTACCTCTTACATCTACCTCTACCTCTTACATCTACATCTACCTCTTACATCTACATCTTATATCTACCTCTTACATCTACCTCTACCTCTTACATCTACATCTACCTCTTACATCTACCTCTTACATCTACCTCTACCTCTTACATCTACATCCTATATCTACCTCTTACATCTACCTCTACCTCTTACATCTACATCTACCTCTTACATCTACATCTTATATCTACCTCTTACATCTACATCTACCTCTTACATCTACCTCTTACATCTACATCTACCTCTTACATCTACATCTTATATCTACCTCTTACATCTACCTCTACCTCTTACATCTACATCTACCTCTTACATCTACATCTTATATCTACCTCTTACATCTACCTCTACCTCTTACATCTACATCTACCTCTTACATCTACCTCTTACATCTACCTCTACCTCTTACATCTACATCCTATATCTACCTCTTACATCTACCTCTACCTCTTACATCTACATCTACCTCTTACATCTACATCTTATATCTACCTCTTACATCTACATCTACCTCTTACATCTACCTCTTACATCTACATCTACCTCTTACATCTACATCTTATATCTACCTCTTACATCTACATCTACCTCTTACATCTACCTCTTACATCTACATCTACCTCTTACATCTACATCTACCTCTTACATCTACCTCTACCTCTTACATCTACATCTACCTCTTACATCTACCTCTTACATCTACCTCTACCTCTTACATCTACATCCTATATCTACCTCTTACATCTACCTCTACCTCTTACATCTACATCTACCTCTTACATCTACATCTTATATCTACCTCTTACATCTACATCTACCTCTTACATCTACCTCTTACATCTACATCTACCTCTTACATCTACATCTTATATCTACCTCTTACATCTACATCTACCTCTTACATCTACATCTTATATCTACCTCTTACATCTACATCTTATATCTACCTCTTACATCTACCTCTACCTCTTACATCTACATCTACCTCTTACATCTACCTCTACCTCTTACATATACAGCTACCTCATATCTACCTCTTACATCTGCCGTAAATTTACAAACATAAAAAAATAATTAGGAAATAAATTGTATAATATTCACGGGAAGCGCTAAACTCGTAAGTGTCATACAGCTCCTGGGTCCTGGGAGATAATGTTTGATCTGAAAAAAAAGGAGCAACTCCAATACTGTGGAACACTAGCAACAAGGCACTCCGCCCCCCCCCCCCACCGTGAAGGATGAGCAGAGAGTGTGGAGGACATGAAGAATGTATGAGAGGAGAATATATGTAGTGTTGGTACTGCTGATACCTGTCATTGTATGTAGTGTTGGTACTGCTGATACCTGTCAGTGTAAGTAGTGTTGGTACTTCTGATACCTGTCATTGTATGTAGTGTTGGTACTGCTGATACCTGTCATTGTATGTAGTGTTGGTACTGCTGATACTTCTCAGTGTATATAGTGTTGTTACTGCTGATACCTGTCACTGTATGTAGTGTTGGTACTGCTGATACCTGTCATTGTATGTAGTGTTCGTACTGCTGATACCTCTGCAGATATGCTGTATTCTTTTCAGTACTGATGGACTGACCACATCGACTCAAGGCTGAGGGACTGATTACCTCAAACTCCTGTTCTTCACCATTCTTCTTTGTATGGACTGATGAAGCCACTGTGTGGCGAAACGTTTCCTCATTAAAGATACCCAAGCGTTGCATATGTGTCTAATTTATCAACTTGTCGGTTCCCTGAACCATTCATCTGCAGTGTTGGTACTGCTGATACTTGTCAGTGTATGTAGTGTTGGTACTGCTGATACTTGTCAGTGTATGTAGTGTTGGTACTGCTGACACCTGTCATTGTATGCAGTGTTGGTACTGCTGATACTTGTCAGTGTATGTAGTGTTGGTACTGCTGATACCTGTGAGTGTATGTAGTGTTGGTACCGCTGACACTTGTCAGTGTATGTAGTGTTGGTACTGCTGATACCTGTCATTGTATGTAGTGTTGGTACTGCTGATACCTGTTATTGTATGTAGTGTTGGTACTGCCGATACTTGTCAGTAAATGTAGTGTTGGTACTGCTGATACCTGTCAGTGTATGTAGTGTTGGTACTGCTGATACTTGTCAGTGTACGTAGTGTTGGTACTGCTGATACCTGTCATTGTATGAAGTGTTGGTACTGCTGATACCTGTCAGTGTATGTAGTGTTGGTACTGCTGATACCTGTCACTGTATGTAGTGTTGATACTGCTGATACCTGTCAGTGTATGTAGTGTTGTTCTTGGCTGCTGATAGCTGTCAGTGTATGTAGTGCTGGTCACTGCTGATACCTGTCAGTGTATGTAGTGTTGGTACTGCTGATACCTGTCAGTGTATGTAGTGTTGGTCACTGCTGATACTTGTCAGTGTACGTAGTGTTGGTACTGCTGATACCTGTCAATGTATGTAGTGTTGGTACTGCTGATACCTGTCATTGTATGTAGTGTTGGTGGAAATATAAACACATATGCAGTATAATGTGATCCTTTATTGACTACGTTTCGCCCACACAGTGGGTTTTTTCAAGTCACAAACAGATCTACCTGGGGTGGAAGGGACGCGAGTATTTATAGTCAGGTTGGTACTGCTGATACCTGTCAGTGTACGTAGTGTTGGTACTGCTGATACCAGTCAATGTATGTAGTGTTGGTATTGCTGATACCTGTCATTGTATGTAGTGTTGGTACTGCTGATACCTGTCAGTGTATGTAATGTTGTTCTTGGCTGCTGATAGCTGTCAGTGTATGTAGTGTTGGTCACTGCTGATACTTTTCAGTGTATGTAGTGTTGGTCACTGCTGATACTTGTCAGTGTACGTAGTGTTGTTCTTGGCTGCTTATAACTGTCAGTCACACTGCTCAATCTGTGTGTTTTTCCCAAACAATTAATGTCAGAGCAAGATGATGATCTCGTCTACAGTGTACCACAACCTCACTGGCTGCAACACTCTTACCTCTCAATTCTTTTCTCTATCTCTTATTCCCCCCTTTTCCTTCTAATTTTACTTCTCTTCACTCTTCAGAATACTCTTCCTCCTCCACAAAAGTTCTCCCTATCCACATGCACCACCATTCACATCTGCGACCTCCACCACCGCCACACTTCCCACTTGTATTACCACCACACCTCCTACCTGTGGTGCTCACAAATGCCACACCCATTAAAAACAGTAATTACAGAGGGTCAGATATAATTACATCCAACCCTGCAAAAAATATATGAAAGCAAAACAAAAAATCACATTATGAATCAAAAAGCCTCTCTTTCTCTTTCTTTTAATTGCTTGTGTCGGACAGGTAGAGACAAAGAGGAAAATGTCAGACAGGTTCTATCAAAGAGTCCCCCCCCCCGTCTACTTGGTAAGGGAAGGAACGATACATATTTCATTAATTAACCTTTTCTGTCACAGCCTGAAGGATGACTCCACACCTCTTTAACTCTACTTTTAAAACTGCGAACTGAGGGGAGATGTTGAACATGTAGTTGACCAGATAGAAAGCAATCAGATCATGAATATGACACAATTTGGTGCCACTGCATCCTGGCGAGGTAGTGGTACTTGTTAGTAATGCACCCAGCCAGCCCCACCATCCTTCCCAGTAGTAGTAGCAGCAAATGAAGAGAAAGAAGCAAAAACAGTAGCAGTAACAGCAACAACGGCAGCACAAGCCTCAACAGCAGCGGCCCTAGCCCCGACAGCAGCAGCACAAACAGCAACAGCAGGAATAGAGGGTCAAGTGGTGGGTGACAACATTTCCAGTGTGATACTTTGGCCAGACAAAGGCGCCTCCACACACACGCATCCACACTGGTTATCCAGGTGATGATGACATCATTGCAACTCTCTCCCTTGTCCTCAAACCTCCGTCTCTCACAGTGTTAATTACCAGCGAGGCAAATTTCATTGGCTTCACTGTCTCCAAATGATTCACAATTCCTCACTCTGGGGTGCACTTTGTAGCATGTCTCTGAATGCTTTATTTTTATGTGTGAGCACATCACACTGTTTCCTCAAGGAAGGCACAGTAAGTCCTATATGATTTGTGCTAAAACATTCCACATACTTCATAATAATAATAATAATAATAATAATAATAATAATAATAATAATAATAATAATAATAATAATCTGTCTTCCTTTCTCTTTATCACTACTAATAAACTCTCGCTTCGAGGGCCGAGAAAAACTAATTTTGGGTGTGATTTACAGGGCCCCAAATCTTGATAGGGAGTGCAGTAAACTTCTATGGGACGAAATTCGGAAGGCATCTACATACGAAAATGTTGTGCTAATGGGAGATTTCAACTATAGACAGATTGACTGGAGCAATTTGACAGGAAATTTAGAGTCAGGTGACTTTCTTGATACGATCCAGGATTGTTTTTTAAAACAGTTTGTGACAGAGCCAACTAGGGGAAATAACCTCCTTGACTTGGTTCTTGCCAGTAGGGAAACACTAATTAATAATCTTGAGGTTAATGATGAGCTTGGGGAAAGTGATCACAAATCACTCAGTTTTAATATATCATGGAATTCCCCTAATAATGGCAATCAAGTCTCCGTCCCTGACTTTCGCTTGGCTGATTTCATAGGACTGAAAAATTACTTAGGTGGGCTGAACTGGAATGACCTGACTAAGGGTCAGGTAGGTGGTGATGGTTGCCGATATGATGCTTTCCAGGGCATAGTTCTAGCTGCTCAGTCAAATTATGTTCCAAATAGGGAAATCAGATCAAACAAAAATGATCCTAAATGGATGAACAATAGATTAAAATATCTGATTGGTCAAAAGAGAGGCATATATAGGCAAATCAAAAGAGGAGAGGGGCAATTGAGAAATCGATATATTCAGTTAAAGAGAGAAATAAAAAAGGGAATTAGAAAAGCAAAAAGAGATTATGAGGTTAAAGTTGCAAGAGAATCGAAGACTAACCCAAAAGGATTCTTTCAGGTATACAGAAGTAAGATCAGGGACAAGATAGGCCCACTCAAAAGTTCCTCGGGTCAGCTCACTGACAGTGATAAGGAAATGTGTAGAATTTTTAACACATACTTCCTCTCAGTTTTTACACAGGAGGATACCAGCGATATTCCAGTAATGATAAATTATGTAGAACAGGACGATAATAAACTGTGCACTATTAGGGTCACAAGTGACATGGTCCTTAGGCAAATAGATAAATTAAAACCTAACAAATCCCCAGGCCCTGATGAACTGTATGCAAGGGTTCTAAAGGAATGTAAAGAGGAGCTTAGCACCCCTTTGGCTAATCTTTTCAACATATCACTACAAACTGGCATGGTGCCAGATAAGTGGAAAATGGCAAATGTGATACCTATTTTCAAAACAGGTGACAGGTCCTTAGCTTCGAACTATAGACCAATAAGCCTAACCTCCATAGTGGGAAAATTTATGGAATCAATAATTGCCGAGGCAGTTCGTAGCCACCTTGAAAAACATAAATTAATCAACGAATCTCAGCATGGTTTTACAAAGGGGCGTTCCTGCCTTACGAATTTATTAACTTTTTTCACTAAGGTATTTGAGGAGGTAGATCATGGTAATGAATATGATATTGTGTATATGGACTTCAGTAAGGCTTTTGACAGGGTCCCACATCAGAGACTATTGAGGAAAATTAAAGCACATGGAATAGGAGGAGAAATTTTTTCCTGGATAGAGGCATGGTTGACAAATAGGCAGCAGAGAGTTTGCATAAATGGGGAGAAATCAGAGTGGGGAAGTGTCACGAGCGGTGTTCCACAGGGGTCAGTGTTGGGCCCCCTGCTGTTCACAATCTACATAAACGACATAGATGAGGGCATAAAGAGCGACATCGGCAAGTTTGCCGATGACACCAAAATAGGCCGTCGAATTCATTCTGACGAGGACATTCGAGCACTCCAGGAAGATTTGAATAGACTGATGCAGTGGTCGGAGAAGTGGCAGATGCAGTTTAATATAGACAAATGCAAAGTTCTAAATGTTGGACAGGACAATAACCATGCCACATATAAACTAAATAATGTAGATCTTAATATTACGGATTGCGAAAAAGATTTAGGAGTTCTGGTTAGCAGTAATCTGAAACCAAGACAACAGTGCATAAGTGTTCGCAATAAAGCTAATAGAATCCTTGGCTTCATATCAAGAAGCATAAATAATAGGAGTCCTCAGGTTGTTCTTCAACTCTATACATCCTTGGTTAGGCCTCATTTAGATTATGCTGCACAGTTTTGGTCACCGTATTACAGAATGGATATAAATTCTCTGGAAAATGTACAAAGGAGGATGACAAAGTTGATCCCATGTATCAGAAACCTTCCCTATGAGGATAGACTAAGGGCCCTGAAACTGCACTCTCTAGAAAGACGTAGAATTAGGGGGGATATGATTGAGGTGTATAAATGGATGACAGGAATAAATAAAGGGGATGTAAATAGTGTGCTGAAAATATCTAGCCTAGACAGGACTCGCAGCAATGGTTTTAAGTTGGAAAAATTCAGATTCAGGAAGGATATAGGAAAGTACTGGTTTGGTAATAGAGTTGTGGATGAGTGGAACAAACTCCCAAGTACCGTTATAGAGGCCAGAACGTTGTGTAGCTTTAAAAATAGGTTGGATAAATACATGAGTGGATGTGGGTGGGTGTGAGTTAGACCTGATAGCTTGTGCTACCAGGTCGGTTGCCGTGTTCCTCCCTCAAGTCAATGTGACCTGACCTGACTAGGTTGGGTGCATTGGCTTAAGCCGGTAGGAGATTTGGACCTGCCTCGCATGGGCCAGTAGGCCTTCTGCAGTGTTCCTTCGTTCTTATGTTCTTATGTTCATCTACTGTCAGAGTTTCACAAACCTGACGAGAGGGAGGGAAGTGTCTGTCTCCACTTCCTTTAAACCTCTGTCTTTCGCTATCATCCTTCTTCTCTTTCCCTTTTCTTCCTCTTCCCCTTATATATATTCACTCTGCCTCCTGCAATTCTGACCCCTTCTTAACCCTCAAACTCTCCCCAGACACACCTGTTCGCTGGGTGCCACTCAAATATTCCATCAAAGCTAAACAAGGTTCTCACATCTTCTCGCTGGTAATCATATTTACTCCCGAGGGCTATGCGTCACATGATTGTAATAAGCTAAAATAGCATTATGGTTTTCTAGCAGTCATTTAGGGAATTGCTACCGTCCTCTCGAAAACTGTGAAGCGGAGGCCTGCACTCAGACAGGACTGCAGGCCCTTTCATTCTGTTTCATGAACACGTATGATTACAGGAAAATATTACAAACTTCTACTAACATTCGATATACACTTTACCTACCTGCGTGCTTATAATAAATCTTATTGTTGAAAGTGATATAAAATACCGACAAGTTGATCTTATCCTATATTCCTATATTTTCCCCTTGTCACTGGAGAGCACTGATCTCAGGTCGGACCGCGGGAGCAATGATTCCTAGAACCATATTTAGATATAAAAGATTTCTTGTCCTAGTATAAACAAACTACACTTTGTTAGGTAAATGGGCACAGATGCAACTGATAAGAACATAAGAAAGAAGGAACACTGCAGCAGGCCTACTGGTTCATACTGGTTCATACTAGGCAAGTCCTTCTCAAATCCAAACCCACTAACAAAAATGTCTGTGGCATGCAAAGAGTACTTACTCTTTATTTGGAGCATGTACACACCCTCATTAAAAGGCTACCTCTCCAATCAGCGAACCAGATGCTAAGGGTCGGACGATGGGGCCCCATCGCCAGATCAGTATCTAGGTTCAGCCAATGGGAAGGTGGATCTGGCAAATGTGGAGGTGACGTGGTTACCACTCACATTTCCACCCCTGTCATTTCCATTCGAGAGCTGGTTGAAGCACAGTTTGCTTTCTAGTGGCATCAATTCTGCCTTGATTACCGTGGCGTGCACTAATACCTATTGTTGTACATAGTGTATATAGTGTACATACTGCTGTTTATACTTGGTGAAGGATAATATAAGTCAAAGTTTTCGACAGTGTTTATTTTGCCCCCTTTACACCCAGGATAACAGGCCTTTTTTTGTTCCTGGGTTGTAATACTGCCCAACCCATTTTCAATGCTACCCAAGGAATAAGCCTTGATAACCCTCAATAAAATGTGACATTTTATTGTGGTATCGTTAACTCTCCAAGAGCTTAACAAAGCTCCTGGAGAGCGAAATGTTGCCACAATGAAATGTCACACTAGTTGCATCTGTGTTCATTTGCCTAACAGTCTGTGGGTAATTCTACCATTATTACCAAACTACAATTACAACCGATGTTACTTGTATGGTCTCTCCACTTTCCCAGCGTCAAATCCTTTAACCCACCGTGAGACAAATTGTTGTGTATGAGAGCCGCATGTAAACACAAAGACGATCATTTTAAGAATCGTGTTAGAACACCTGGTCATAAATAACATGAGGTAATTGTTAGTAATTACACAGGTAGTTGGTCACACGAGGCGATAAAGAAGATCTCTCATGATGTGCACTGGTCAACACCCTAAATCACAGACACGGACGCTGCTGCCCACACTATGGGAACGCCTTGATTCTGGTGAAGGGCTCTTGACCTCAGGAAGTACAGCTACCCTCCTCTTCCTTGGATCAAATCTAATTGCCTCCCATTTCCCAGGTAATGTGCAACCCTTACAGACTGATAGCATTCCCCATAAGCATAACAATAACGTTACCCACACTACCGCCAACAACAGCACATATATGGAAGAACCATAATGAAAATCTCTGAATAGTTTCGAGGGTTCTTCCGTCATTGTATTCCAGCCTGAAGCCACATTTCTTTGTAAGTGCTTGATCAAGCAGGTTGTTTGTACCTGCAGCTCTCGGGTCTCCCTAGCTATCACAGCCTAGATGCAGTACTTGCAACAATGCTGCAGGAATTACATGTATATGAACGTTAGTCTCTGGGGTCAAAGACCCGAGCAACAGCCTCTGGTGTAAAAGACCCGAGCAACAAACTCTGGGGTCTAAGATCCGATCAATAGATGTTGTGATCAAAGACATGAGAAAGACTGTGGGGTTAAAATCTTACGGAACGACCTATGGGGACAAAGTCCCAAGCATAGTCTTTCTGATCAAAGACTCCAGTGTATGGGGGAAATTATACCTTTTAGTTTGACTTCATGACCAACGTTTCTAAGTTTACTCTTGTGTTACTGTCAGAGTGCACCTCAGCACCACCTGCGTTCATGAATTAGACACGTGTGCAACACTTGGGTATCTTTATTGTGAAAACGTTTCGCCAACCGGTGGCTTTCTCAGTCCAATACAGAGAAGAATGGTTGAAGATCAGGAGTTTGAGGTAATCAGTCCCTCACCCTGGAGTCGATGTGTTCAGTTCATCAATCTTCATTCAGAGTCGGCCCTCACCCACCTCTGGCAGTGTCTCCAACTTACAACCGGCATTTTTGTGCTTGTGATGCTCTTCCTAAATGGTTATATCTGTTTTATCTTTATGTTTGTTATTCTTTTATACATATTTATTATAATAAAAGTATTTAAGCCTTGTTGCTCATGCTTTTTCCCATTATCTTGTAATTTTCTATTAATTTTTCATACCAGGGAAGAATTTTACTCATCTTTTCCCTGAGCAACGACCTTTATGGTCCACAACCCAAGCAACGACCTTTATGGTCCACAACCCAAGCAACGACCTTTATGGTTCACAACCCAAGCAACGACCTTTATGGTCCACAACCCAAGCAACGACCTTTATGGTCCACAACCCAAGCAACGACCTTTATGGTCCACAACCCAAGCAACGACCTTTATGGTTCACAACCCAAGCAACGACCTTTATGGTCCACAACCCAAGCAACGACCTTTATGGTCCACAACCCAAGCGACGACCTTTATGGTCCACAACCCAAGCAACGACCTTTATGGTCCACAACCCAAGCAACGACCTTTATGGTCCACAACCCAAGCAACGACCTTTATGGTCCACAACCCAAGCAACGACCTTTATGGTCCACAACCCAAGCAACGACCTTTATGGTCCACAACCCAAGCAACGACCTTTATGGTCCACAACCCAAGCAACGACCTTTATGGGCCACAACCCAAGCAACGACCTTTATGGTCCACAACCCAAGCAACGACCTTTATGGTCCACAACCCAAGCAACGACCTTTATGGCCCACAACCCAAGCAACGACCTTTATGGCCCACAACCCAAGCAACGACCTTTATGGTCCACAACCCAAGCAACGACCTTTATGGTCCACAACCCAAGCAACGACCTTTATGGTCCACAACCCAAGCAACGACCTTTATGGTCCACAACCCAAGCAACGACCTTTATGGTCCACAACCCAAGCAACGACCTTTATGGTCCACAACCCAAGCAACGACCTTTATGGTCCACAACCCAAGCAACGACCTTAATGGTCCACAACCCAAGCAACGACCTTTATGGTCCACGACCCAAGCAACGACCTTTATGGTCCACGACCCAAGCAACGACCTTTATGGTCCACGACCCAAGCAACGACCTTTATGGTCTACTACCCAAGCAACGACCTTTATGGTCTACTACCCAAGCAACGACCTTTATGGTCCACGACCCAAGCAACGACCTATATGCTCAAATTATTACACTATTTTTATTACATTCACGGTTGAAGCGCTAAACTGGTAGGGTAAAGGAAGGCAATCAGATTCGATCCAAGGAAAGGGAGTACAGTCTTTAATTTTTTCAGATCAAAAATCGTTTCCCAGCATCAAGGTGGTTAAAGACCCGAGCAAACACTGGTGTGAAAGACCCGAAAAACAATTTTGCAAAGTCCTCAGCAACAACTTCGCCCAAAACTCTAAGCAACAGCTCCTGGGGCAACAAACACCGGCATCAGTCTATAGATCAGGACAACAATCTTGCGGACAAAGACCTCGGTAAGTCTCTTCATTCAAAAACCTAAACAACAAAGTTACTGAGAAAGATCTCAGCAACAGCCTAACGGTCAAAGCAACATACAAACAAGTACAAAACTAACGCATGAGGCTGCAGATGAGTCACTAACATCATTAAAAACTCTGAAGAAATGCTTAATTAAAGATCTGCGGGTATCCTGCTCATTATTAGCGGTACTTCTGCGCTACCTTCTTTCTTTTCTCACGAC
>NC_091337.1:11240620-11245620 GCF_038502225.1 Cherax quadricarinatus | reverse complement strand
GTTAGTGGCGTGGTGGTGTGGAGCAGCTTGGTGGTGGGGTTCAGTTAGTGGCGTGGTGGTGTGAAGCAGCGTGATGGTGGTGTTCAGTTAGTGGCGTGGTGGTGTGGAGCAGCGTGATGGTGGGGTTCAGTTAGTGGCGTGGTAGTGTGGAGCAGCGTGATGGCGGGGTTCAGTTAGTGGCGTGGTGGTGTGGAGCAGCGTGATGGTGGGGTTCAGTTAGTGGCGTGGTGGTGTGGAGCAGCGTGATGGGGGGGTTCAGATAGTGGCGTGGTGGTGTGGAGCAGCGTGATGGTGGGGTTCAGTTAGTGGCGTGGTGGTGTGGAGCAGCGTGATGGTGGGGTTCATTTAGTGGCGTGGTGGTGTGGAGTAGCGTGATGGTGGGGTTCAGTTAGTGGCGTGGTGCTGTGGAGCAGCGTGATCGTGGGGTTCAGTTACTGGCGTGGTGTGGAGCAGCGTGGTGGGGATCAATTAGTGGCGTGGTGGTGTGGAGCAGCATGATGGTGGGGTTCAGTTAGTGGCGTGGTGGTGTGGAGCAGCGTGATGTTGGGCTTCAGTTACTGGCGTGGTGGTGTGGAGCAGCGTGATGGTGGGGTTCAGTTAGTGGCGTGGTGGTGTGGAGCAGCGTGATGGTGGGGTTCAGTTAGTGGCGTGGTGGTGTGGAGCAGCCTGATGGTGGGGTTCAGTTACTGGCGTGGTAGTGTGGAGCAGCGTGATGGTGGGGTTCAGTTAGTGGCGTGGTGGTGTGGAGCAGCGTGATGGTGGGGTTCAGTTAGTGGCGTGGTGGTGTGGAGCAGCCTGATGGTGGGGTTCAGTTACTGGCGTGGTGGTGTGGAGCAGCCTGATGGTGGGGTTCAGTTACTGGCGTGGTGGTGTGGAGCAGAGTGATGGTGGGCTTCAGTTAGTGGCGTGGTGGTGTGGAGCAGAGTGATGGTGGGGTTCAGTTACTGGCGTGGTGGTGTGGAGCAGAGTGATGGTGGGGTTCAGTTAGTGGCGTGGTGGTGTGGAGCAGCCTGATGGTGGGGTTCAGTTAGTAGCGTGGTGGTGTGGAGCAGCGTGATGGTGGGCTTCAGTTAGTGGCGTGGTGGTGTGGAGCAGAGTGATGGTGGGGTTCAGTTACTGGCGTGGTGGTGTGGAGCAGCGTGATGGTGGGGTTCAGTTAGTGGCGTGGTGGTGTGGAGCAGCGTGATGGTCGGGTTCAGTTAGTGGCGTGGTGGTGTGGAGCAGCCTGATGGTGGGGTTCAGTTACTGGCGTGGTGGTGTGGAGCAGAGTGATGGTGGGGTTCAGTTAGTAGCGTGGTGGTGTGGAGCAGCGTGATGGTGGGGTTCAGTTACTGGCGTGGTGGTGTGGAGCAGCCTGATGGTGGGGTTCAGTTACTGGCGTGGTGGTGTGGAGCAGCGTGATGGTGGGGTTCAGTTAGTAGCGTGGTGGTGTGGAGCAGCCTGATGGTGGGGTTCAGTTACTGGCGTGGTGGTGTGGAGCAGCCTGATGGTGGGGTTCAGTTACTGGCGTGGTGGTGTGGAGCAGAGTGATGGTGGGGTTCAGTTAGTAGCGTGGTGGTGTGGAGCAGCGTGATGGTGGGGTTCAGTTAGTAGCGTGGTGGTGTGGAGCAGCCTGATGGTGGGGTTCAGTTACTGGCGTGGTGGTGTGGAGCAGAGTGATGGTGGGGTTCAGTTAGTGGCGTGGTGGTGTTGAGCAGCGTGATGGTGGGCTTCAGTTAGTGGCGTGGTGGTGTGGAGCAGCCTGATGGTGGGGTTCAGTTACTGGCGTGGTGGTGTGGAGCAGCGTGATGGTGGGCTTCAGTTACTGGCGTGGTGGTGTGGAGCAGCGTGATGGTGGGCTTCAGTTAGTGGCGTGGTGGTGTGGAGCAGAGTGATGGTGGGCTTCAGTTAGTGGCGTGGTGGTGTGGAGCAGCGTGATGGTGGGCTTCAGTTAGTGGCGTGGTGGTGTGGAGCAGAGTGATGGTGGGCTTCAGTTAGTGGCGTGGAGCAGCGTGACGGTGGGCTTCAGTTAGTGGCGTGGTGGTGTGGAGCAGCGTGATGGTGGGCTTCAGTTAGTGGCGTGGTGGTGTGGAGCAGAGTGATGGTGGGCTTCAGTTAGTGGCGTGGTGGTGTGGAGCAGCGTGATGGTGGGGTTCAGTTAGTGGCGTGGTGGTGTGGAGCAGCGTGATGGTGGGGTTCAGTTAGTGGCGTGGTGGTGTGGAGCAGCCTGATGGTGGGGTTCAGTTACTGGCGTGGTGGTGTGGAGCAGAGTGATGGTGGGGTTCAGTTAGTAGCGTGGTGGTGTGGAGCAGCGTGATGGTGGGCTTCAGTTAGTGGCGTGGTGGTGTGGAGCAGCCTGATGGTGGGGTTCAGTTACTGGCGTGGTGGTGTGGAGCAGCGTGATGGTGGGCTTCAGTTACTGGCGTGGTGGTGTGGAGCAGCGTGATGGTGGGCTTCAGTTAGTGGCGTGGTGGTGTGGAGCAGAGTGATGGTGGGCTTCAGTTAGTGGCGTGGTGGTGTGGAGCAGCGTGGTGGTGCGCTTCAGTTAGTGGCGTGGTGGTGTGGAGCAGCGTGATGGTGGGCTTCAGTTAGTGGCGTGGTGGTGTGGAGCAGAGTGATGGTGGGCTTCAGTTAGTGGCGTGGAGCAGCGTGACGGTGGGCTTCAGTTAGTGGCGTGGTGGTGTGGAGCAGAGTGACGGTGGGCTTCAGTTAGTGGCGTGGTGGTGTGGAGCAGAGTGATGGTGGGCTTCAGTTAGTGGCGTGGTGGTGTGGAGCAGAGTGATGGTGGGGATCGGTTAGTGGCGTGGTGGTGTGGAGCAGAGTGATGGTGGGCTTCAGTTAGTGGCGTGGTGGTGTGGAGCATTATGATGGTGGGCTTCAGTTAGTGGCGTGGTGGTGTGGAGCAGAGTGATGGTGGGCTTCAGTTAGTGGCGTGGTGGTGTGGAGCAGAGTGATGGTGGGCTTCAGTTAGTGGCGTGGTGGTGTGGAGCAGAGTGATGGTGGGCTTGAGTTAGTGGCGTGGTGGTGTGGAGCAGAGTGATGGTGGGCTTGAGTTAGTGGCGTGGTGGTGTGGAGCAGAGTGATGGTGGGCTTGAGTTAGTGGCGTGGTGGTGTGGAGCAGTGATGGTGGGCTTCAGTTAGTGGCGTGGTGGTGTGGGGCAGAGTGATGGTGGGCTTGAGTTAGTGGCGTGGTGGTGTGGAGCAGAGTGATGGTGGGCTTCAGTTAGTGGCGTGGTGGTGTGGAGCAGAGTGATGGTGGGCTTCAGTTAGTGGCGTGGTGGTGTGGGGCAGAGTGATGGTGGGCTTCAGTTAGTGGCGTGGTGGTGTGGGGCAGAGTGATGGTGGGCTTGAGTTAGTGGCGTGGTGGTGTGGAGCAGAGTGATGGTGGGATTCAGTTAGTGGCGTGGTGGTGTGGAGCAGAGTGATGGTGGGATTCAGTTAGTGGCGTGGTGGTGTGAAGCAGAGTGATGGTGGGCTTCAGTTAGTGGCGTGGTGGTGTGGAGCAGAGTGATGGTGGGCTTCAGTTAGTGGCGTGGTGGTGTGGAGCAGAGTGATGGTGGGCTTGAGTTAGTGGCGTGGTGGTGTGGAGCAGAGTGATGGTGGGCTTCAGGTAGTGGCGTGGTGGTGTGGGGCAGAGTGATGGTGGGCTTGAGTTAGTGGCGTGGTGGTGTGGAGCAGAGTGATGGTGGGATTCAGTTAGTGGCGTGGTGGTGTGGAGCAGAGTGATGGTGGGATTCAGTTAGTGGCGTGGTGGTGTGGAGCAGTGATGGTGGGCTTCAGTTAGTGGCGTGGTGGTGTGGGGCAGAGTGATGGTGGGCTTGAGTTAGTGGCGTGGTGGTGTGGAGCAGAGTGATGGTGGGATTCAGTTAATGGCGTGGTGGTGTGGAGCAGAGTGATGGTGGGATTCAGTTAGTGGCGTGGTGGTGTGAAGCAGAGTGATGGTGGGCTTCAGTTAGTGGCGTGGTGGTGTGGAGCAGAGTGATGGTGGGCTTGAGTTAGTGGCGTGGTGGTGTGGAGCAGAGTGATGGTGGGCTTGAGTTAGTGGCGTGGTGGTGTGGAGCAGAGTGATGGTGGGCTTCAGGTAGTGGCGTGGTGGTGTGGGGCAGAGTGATGGTGGGCTTGAGTTAGTGGCGTGGTGGTGTGGAGCAGAGTGATGGTGGGATTCAGTTAGTGGCGTGGTGGTGTGGAGCAGAGTGATGGTGGGATTCAGTTAGGGGCGTGGTGGTGTGGAGCAGTGATGGTGGGCTTCAGTTAGTGGCGTGGTGGTGTGGAGCAGAGTGATGGTGGGCTTGAGTTAGTGGCGTGGTGGTGTGGAGCAGAGTGATGGTGGGCTTGAGTTAGTGGCGTGGTGGTGTGGAGCAGAGTGATGGTGGGCTTGAGTTAGTGGCGTGGTGGTGTGGAGCAGAGTGATGGTGGGCTTCAGTTAGTGGCGTGGTGGTGTGGAGCAGAGTGATGGTGGGCTTGAGTTAGTGGCGTGGTGGTGTGGAGCAGAGTGATGGTGGGGTTCAGTTAGTGGCGTGGTGGTGTGGAGCAGAGTGATGGTGGGCTTGAGTTAGTGGCGTGGTGGTGTGGAGCAGAGTGATGGTGGGCTTCAGTTAGTGGCGTGGTGGTGTGGGGCAGAGTGATGGTGGGCTTGAGTTAGTGGCGTGGTGGTGTGGAGCAGAGTGATGGTGGGCTTGAGTTAGTGGCGTGGTGGTGTGGAGCAGAGTGATGGTGGGCTTCAGTTAGTGGCGTGGTGGTGTGGAGCAGAGTGATGGTGGGCTTGAGTTAGTGGCGTGGTGGTGTGGAGCAGAGTGATGGTGGGCTTCAGTTAGTGGCGTGGTGGTGTGGAGCAGAGTGATGGTGGGCTTGAGTTAGTGGCGTGGTGGTGTGGAGCAGAGTGATGGTGGGCTTCAGTTAGTGGCGTGGTGGTGTGGAGCAGAGTGATGGTGGGCTTGAGTTAGTGGCGTGGTGGTGTGGAGCAGAGTGATGGTGGGCTTGAGTTAGTGGCGTGGTGGTGTGGAGCAGAGTGATGGTGGGCT
>NC_091337.1:10868120-10880620 GCF_038502225.1 Cherax quadricarinatus | reverse complement strand
CTCCCTGCTCCATGAGCTTTATCTTACCTCATCTTAAAGCTATGTATGGTTCCTGCCTCCACTACCTAACTTGCTAGGCTATTCCACTTCCTGACTACTCTATGACTGAAGAAATACTTCCTAACATCCCTTTGACTCATCTGGGTCTTCAACTTCCAACTGTGACCCCTTATTTCTGTTTCTTCTCTCTGGAACATCCTGTCTCCGTCCACCTTGTCTATTCCACGCAGTATTTTGTATGCTATCATGTCTCCCCTGACCCTCCTGTCCTCCAGTGTCGTCAGGCCAATTTCCCGTAACCTTTCTTTGTAGGACATTTCTCTTAGCTCTGGAACTAACTTTGTTACAAACCTTTGCACTTCCTCTAATTGTGTGTATGTGTGTGAACTCACCTAGTTGAGGTTGCAGTGGTCGAGTCCTAGTTGTGTGTGCATGTGTGCGTGTGTGCGCGCGTGTGCGCGTGCGTGCGTGCGTGCGTGCGTGCGTGTGTGTGTGTGTACTCACCTAGTTGAGGTTGCGGGGGTCGAGTCCGAGCTCCTGGCCCCGCCTCTTCACTGATCGCTACTAGGTCACTCTCCCTGAGCCGTGAGCTTTATCATACCTCTGCTTAAAGCTATGTATGGATCCTGCCTCCACTACATCGCTTCCCAAACTATTCCACCTACTGACTACTCTGTGGCTGAAGAAATACTTCCTAACATCCCTGTGATTCATGTGTGTCTTCAACTTCCAACTGCCCCCCCCTTGTTACTGTGTCCAATCTCTGGAACATCCTGTCTTTGTCCACCTTGTCAATTCCTCTCAGTATTTTGTATGTCGTTATCATGTCCCCCCTATCTCTCCTGTCCTCCAGTGTCGTCAGGTTGATTTCCCTTAACCTCTCCTCGTAGGACATACCTCTTAGCTCTGGGACTAGTCTTGTTGAAAACCTTTGCACTTTCTCTAGTTTCTTTACGTACTTGGCTAGGTGTGGGTTCCAAACTGGTGCCGCATACTCCAATATGGGCCTAACGTACACGGTGTACAGGGTACTGAATGATTCCTTATTAAGATGTCGGAATGCTGTTCTGAGGTTTGCTAGGCGCCCATATGCTGCAGCAGTTATTTGGTTGATGTGCGCTTCAGGAGATGTGCCTGGTGTGTGTGTGTGTGTGTGTGTGTGCGCGCGCGCGCATGTGTGTGTGTGTGTGTGTGTGTGTGTGTGTGTGTGTGTGTGTGTGTGTGTGTGTGTGTGTGCATATGTGTGTGTGTGTGTGTGTGTGTGTGTGTGTGTGTGTGTGTGTGTGTGTGTGTGTGTGTGTGTGTGTGTGTGTGTGAGTGTGTGTGTGTGTGCGTGTGCATATGTGTGTGTGTGCATATGTGTGTGTGTGTGCATATGTGTGTGTGTGCATGTGTGTGTGTGTGTGTGTGTGTGTGCGCTCACCTATTTGTACTCACCTATTTGTGGTTGCAGGGGTCGAGTCTTAGCTCCTGGCCCCGCCTCTTCACCGGTTGCTACTGGGCCCTCTCTCTCCCCGCTCCATGAGCTTTATCAAACCTCGTCTTAAAACTGTGTATGGTTCCTGCCTCCACTACGTCATTTTCTAGGCTATTCCACTGCCTTACAACTCTATGACTGAAGAAATACTTCCTACTATCTCTCTGACTCATTTGTGTCTTCAACTTCCAATTGTGGCCTCTTGTTTCTGTGTCCCCTCCCTGGAACATCCTGTCTTTGTCCACCTTGTCTATTCCACGCAGTATTTTATATGTCGTTATCATGTCTCCCCTCACCCTCCTGTCCTCCAGTGTCGTCAGGCCGATTTCCCTTAATCTTTCTTCATAGGACATTCCCCTTAGCTCTGGAACTAACCTTGTCGCAAACCTTTGTACTTTCTCTAGTTTCTTGACGTGCTTTATCAAGTGCGGGTTCCAAACAGGTGCTGCATACTCCAGTATGGGCCTGACATACACGGTGTACAGTGTCTTGAATGATTCCTTACTAAGGTATCGGAATGCTGTTCTCAGGTTTGCCAGGCGCCCATATGCTGCAGCAGTTATCTGATTGATGTGTGCTTCTGGAGACATGCTCGGTGTTATACTCACCCCAAGATCTTTCTCCTTGAGTGAGGTTTGCAGTCTTTGGCCACCTAGCCTATACTCTGTCTGTGGTCTTCTGTGCCCTTCCCCTATCTTCATGACTTTGCATTTGGCAGGATTAAATTCGAGAAGCCATTTGCTGGACCAGGTGTCCAGTCTGTCCAGATCTCTTTGAAGTCCTGCCTGGTCCTCATCAGATTTAATTCTCCTCATTAACTTCACATCATCTGCAAACAGGGACACTTCTGAGTCTAACCCTTCCGTCATGTCGTTCACATATACCAAAAATAGCACTGGTCCTAGGACCGACCCCTGTGGGACCCCGCTCGTCACAGGTGCCCACTGTGATACATCATTACGTACCATGACTCGTTGTTGCCTCCCTGTCAGGTATTCTCTGATCCATTGCAGTGCCCTTCCTGTTATATGCGCCTGATGCTCTAGCTTCTGCACTAATCTCTTGTGAGGAACTGTGTCAAAGGCCTTCTTGCAGTCCAAGAAGATGCAATCAACCCACCCCTCTCTCTCGTGTCTTACTTCTGTTATTTTATCATAAAACTCCAGAAGGTTTGTGACACAGGATTTGCCTTCCGTGAATCCGTGCTGGTTGGCATTTATACTCTTGTTCCGTTCCAGGTGCTCCACCACTCTCCTTCTGATAATCTTCTCCATAATTTTGCATACTATACACGTCAATGACACAGGTCTATAGTTTAGTGCCTCTTTTCTGTCTCCTTTTTTAAAAATGGGAACTACATTTGCCGTCTTCCATACCTCAGGTAGTTGCCCAGTTTCCAGGGACGTGTTGAAGATTGTGGTAAGTGGCACGCACAACATATCTGCTCCCTCTCTAAGGACCCACGGGGAGATGTTGTCCGGTCCCATTGCCTTTGAGGTATCGATGTCCCTTAGCAGTTTCTTCACCTCCTCCTCATCTGTATGTATGTCATCCAACACTTGTTGGTGTATTCCTTGCTGGTGTCCCCATCTGGTCTGTCCCCCCCAGAGTCATTCCTGTCTCTACTGTAAATACTTCCTTAAATCTCATGTTGAGCTCCCCACATACCTCTTGATCGTTACTTGTGAGTTCTCCACCTTCTTTCCTCAGCCTTATCACCTGGTCCTTGACTGTTGTCTTCCTCCTAATGTGGCTATACAGCAGTTTCGGGTCAGATTTGACTTTCGATGCTATGTCGTTTTCATACTGTCGCTGGGCCTCCCCCCTTATCTGTGCATACTCGTTTCTGGCTCTTCTACTAATCTCCTTGTTTTCCTGGGTCCTATGCCTCCTGTACCTTTTCCATTCTCTGTTGCACTTAGTTTTTGCCTCCCTACACCTTCGGGTAAACCAAGGACTCGTTTTGGTCTTCCTATTATTTCTGTTTCCCTTGGGAACAAAACTTTCCTCTGCCTCCTTGCACTTTGTTGCCACATTATAATCAGCGGCAGCAGCGACTTCCAAGCTCCGTACTTTTCTCCAACTACCAGAGCTACCAATGCTCCTATGATGACCTAGTTACAAGCAAAACTGCACTACCCAACGTAGCACCCAGAATGACCAAAGATTACCAACAGTGAAACCTACAAATCGAAAAAATAGAGATCAAAGGAAGACTGCAAACAAACCGAAAGCAACACCCCGCTGCCAGCCGAACAACGTAACCCTAAGCTTTGTATACTACAACTTCTTCTTAACTACAACAATTCCTGTAGTATTATGAGGCGCAATCTAAGAGGAAACAGCACCAAGGCCAGCAAGAAAACACCGAAAAATCAACTATTCAACAAGTGTAGTCAGGAGGACGCCGGCCCAGCAACCACCCCTCTCACCACCACTCAAGGCGACACCACAACAATAACAACAAACATGGCTGCCACCAGTCCATCCTCCCCTCTCTTCCCCGGATTCAACCTACCAAGTAGTCTCTCAGGTATGACCAACGATCCAGATACCCTAAAGTCATGCATCTCCAACTTAGTTATTGAAAATATGAATCTTCGAGAGACACTAACAAAACAAGACACCAGGATGACACAACTCAAAAACAAAATCCTCAGTCTTGAACAAAAGTTATCAACACCAGGAATGACTAACTGTGACAAGACCATCCAAACAGTCATAGATAGCCATACCCAACAAATAATATCTCTTAATACAAAGGTTGAAGAAGCAGTAAAAGAATGGAAGAACAACTTAGATAACCAGTTCAGTGACTACTTTGCTCTCCAAGAAGATAAAACGGAACAAGATAAACTATCGGACGCAGTAATAGTTAACAGTCCACTTTTTCCCAGTGATATAAACCAAGCAAACAGTAAAGAAATTACTCTGCAGATCATAAAGGACCAAACAAGTGTTATTGTACCAGAGTCAGAAATAAAAGAAGCCAGGTTACTAGGATCCCATGGTAGAAAAAGTGTTATGCTTAGATTCCACTCACATGACAGGAAAAAAGACTTAATTATTGCATCTATTAAAGTAAAGAAAGAGGTATACATAAATGAGTGTCTTACCAAAAAACGTCAGAACCTCCTGTATAGAGTCTGAAAACTTAAGCGAGAGAATAATGACACAATACACCAATGCTTCACACGGGATGGGAAAATTCTAGTTAGGAAAACAAATGTAGGTCAACTGTACACAATCACGAACGAGAAAGATCTATCACGATTTCTCAGGGATACTAATCTTACAGAGAACAACTAAACAATGTCCAACCTAAAAGCCTACGTAGTGTAGTGTACGTTTTGCTCCATTATTGTTCAAATTTCATTGTACAATCTCTTAGTAATTAAATAATCAACTACCTCATTTTGTGATTTTACTAGTAAGCATAAGTCACCTTATGTAATTTTCTTATTTACTATTGTTCGCTTAAACATTAGCTGAATTGATACTTTCTCTGTGGCTCGTATGTTGGTTTGCGTGCAGCCAGCAGCAACAGCCTGGTTGATCAGGCTCTGATCCACCAGGAGGCCTGGTCTCAGACCGGGCCGCGGGGGCGTTGACCCCCGGAACTCTCTCCAGGTAAACTCCAGGTAATTACTACCTCATATTTTTTTAAATACTATCAATTGATATTACTTACTAAAATTAATAAATATCATTTTTACTAAAATTTCAATTTACTCTTAACATTTTTGACATTTAATAACCATTACTTGTCTAATTACCTTTACCTGTTTTAATACCACATTTACTATCCTAGATTACTCTTAATTACCTTGTACTGCCATATAACCACAAGTATAACTACCAGTGCAATATTGAATGAAATAAACATTACTTTTTCACTTTTTTGTAATCATTATTACTTACTAAAATTTTATTAAACACCATATTTACTACCAGTCAATTTTACTTTTGTACATTAAACATTATTTTATACTTCCCATAACATTTTGTAGCCAAATTTTCAAGTTTTTATATTCAACCCCAACCTTTATATTATCCCTTGTACCTGTGTACCTGTCTACCCTCTTACTATCATATTATAACCAAGACATTACCATTGTTATTTTTTTACTATTATTCTTTTGGTACTTTAATTGTGAATTTTATTTTGTCAATTTAAATCTAGTTATAATCTTGATCTTGTCAACAACCTATACCAGACTCTAGTGCAATTGCAAGTACCATTTCAAATTGTATTTTTATATTATAAATTTATATTATAATTCCTACCATCTGTCCATTTAACTTTGCTTACCATTACTTAATTTTAGTCCCTTATATATTTTCTCCTTTATTTTAGCTTTATATAACTATCCTAGTTTATATATTCACAATTGTTAAAATAATCAAGGTGCTATTCTTAGGTGTTAAAGTAGAATAAGTTCACAATTTTGCCATTATATTCCAAAGCTCATTTATTTGATTACCACTTTATTGTTCACCACAACCTATATTAGTCCCTTTTATATTATAATTTTATACTATAATTCTAACTTTAAAAAATTACCTTTATAGTACTACCTACTACCATATTCCCAAGCTCCACTATTTGATCATCACTTTATTTGTATTAGTCCCTTAGCTCATTATTTTACATTTGTTAAATAATCCAGGTGCTATTTTTTAGCTTAAGACTATTTACTTTGTTTTATACTTAATTCAAACTATATATTCACTACAAATCTTATGATTACAAGCATTGATCCTGATACCAACCTCTTATTTAATGACTTAAATGAATCAAACAGTTACTGTAATTACTACACTGCAGAACAATCAAAGGCACTTCTCAGTGCCAACAACAACATAACTATCTTTAACTACAATATCAGATCTTTAAGCAAGCATTACGATGACCTCATAGCATTACTAAATTCCTTACATGCCAATATGTCCATCATTACACTAACTGAAACCTGGCTAAAGCCTGATAGTACAGATGTCTATGCCATTCCTGGTTACACAGCCATACACAACTGTAGGCCAGACCAACAAGGGGGTGACACAGCCATATACTACTCAGACCAACTACAATGTATCACTAATACTTGCACAAGGGATGAACATGGGGAATATATAATAGCTAAATTCAAATCCAAGTACCTACAAAAACCTCTCACATTGATAAACATCTACAGAGTTCCACAGTCAAACATTAGCCAATTTAGTCAAAATCTAGGAAGTATGATAACTGATGCACGCATGAACAAAGATCACTTAATACTCTCAGGTGACTTCAATATAAATCTCCTGCAAGACCACGACCCACACGTTACTGAATTCACAAACACAATGAGTAACTGTATGTTACTACCAACAGTAACAAAACCTACAAGAGTTACAGAGACTAGTGTTTCCCTACTTGACCACATCTGGACCAACACCATATCCCCTTTAAAATCAGGCATAATTACAGATAATACCACAGACCACTACCCTACTTTCCTCATAACAACTCTTGGTAAACTACCCCAAGACACTACTAAAGTCACCTTCAGACTTCACAATGAGGCAGCCATTAATAACTTCACAACAGCAATAGCAAACATTGATTGGCACACTGAGCTAGAAACCTATACAGATATTGACGAATATATTAATAATTTTCTAAAAAAAACCAATACCTCTATAACAAGCACTGCCCTAAAAAAACTAAACAGATGACAGCAAAGAGACTGAACAGTCCCTGGCTAACACCCAGCATTCTCAAATCCATAAATACAAAACACCAATATGAAAAACAGTACAGAATGGATCACATAACCAGAGACCAAACAAAACGTTACTCGTCAATCCTAACCAGCCTGATAAGAAGGGCAAAAAAATTGTATTATGAGAACAGATTATCCAACTTACGAGGTGATATAAAAAAGACCTGGAAAACCCTATCAGAAATTCTGGGAACAAAAAAGATATCACGAAATAGCGAAATAAAATTAGCAAAATCAGATGAACCCCAACTCCCACCAACAGAAACAGCAAACAGACTCAATGATTTCTTCTCCACTATAGGACAAAACCTTGCCAATAAAATCCCAAGCTCAGATACCCCACCAAATGACTACCTCACCGGCAACTACCCGAACACACTGTTCCTAGCTCCGACTAACCCATACGAAGTCTCCCTTATTATCAACGCACTAAAAAACAAGGCAGGAGATTTAAATACCTTACCACCCTTTATATACAAAAAAGTGTCACAAGTGCTATCACCAATCATTGCAACACTCTTTAACAAATCCATTGAATCCTCCACCTTCCCTACACAGATGACAGCAAGGAAATGAGTGAGCTACTCAAGTCCCAATATGACTCAGTTTTTAGCAAGCCGCTAACCAGACTGAGAGTCGAAGATCAAAATTAATTTTTTATGAGAGAGCCACAAAATTTGATTAACACAAGCCTATCCGATGTTATCCTGACGCCAAATGACTTCGAACAGGCGATAAATGACATGCCCATGCACTCTGCCCCAGGGCCAGACTCATGGAACTCTGTGTTCATCAAGAACTGCAAGAAGCCCCTATCACGAGCCTTTTCCATCCTATGGAGAGGGAGCATGGACACGGGGGTCGTCCCTCAGTTACTAAAAACAACAGACATAGCCCCACTCCACAAAGGGGGCAGTAAAGCAACAGCAAAGAACTACAGACCAATAGCACTAACATCCCATATCATAAAAATCTTTGAAAGGGTCCTAAGAAGCAAGATCACCACCCATCTAGAAACCCATCAGTTACACAACCCAGGGCAACATGGGTTTAGAACAGGTCGATCCTGTCTGTCTCAACTACTGGATCACTACGACAAGGTCCTAAATGCACTAGAAGACAAAAAGAATGCAGATGTAATACATACAGACTTTGCAAAAGCCTTCGACAAGTGTGACCATGGCGTAATAGCGCACAAAATGCGCGCTAAAGGAATAACAGGAAAAGTCGGTCGATGGATCTATAATTTCCTCACTAACAGAACACAGAGAGTAGTCGTCAACAGAGTAAAGTCCGAGGCAGCTACGGTGAAAAGCTCTGTTCCACAAGGCACAGTACTAGCTCCCATCTTGTTCCTCATCCTCATATCCGACATAGACAAGGATGTCAGACACAGCACCGTGTCTTCCTTTGCAGATGACACCCGAATCTGCATGACAGTGTCTTCCATTGCAGACACTGCAAGGCTCCAGGCGGACATCAACCAAATCTTTCAGTGGGCTGTAGAAAACAATATGAAGTTCAACGATGAGAAATTTCAATTACTCAGATATGGTAAACATGAGGAAATTAAATCTTCATCAGAGTACAAAACAAATTCTGGCCACAAAATAGAGCGAAACACCAACGTCAAAGACCTGGGAGTGATTATGTCGGAGGATCTCACCTTCAAGGACCATAACATTGTATCAATCGCATCTGCTAGAAAAATGACAGGATGGATATTGAGAACCTTCAAAACTAGGGAGGCCAAGCCCATGATGACACTCTTCAGGTCACTTGTTCTATCTAGGCTGGAATATTGCTGCACTCTAACAGCACCTTTCAAGGCAGGTGAAATTGCCGACCTAGAAAATGTACAGAGAACTTTCACGGCGCGCATAACGGAGATAAAACACCTCAATTACTGGGAGCGCTTGAGGTTTCTAAACCTGTATTCCCTGGAACGCAGGAGGGAGAGATACATGATTATATACACCTGGAAAATCCTAGAGGGACTAGTACCGAACTTGCACACGAAAATCACTCACTACGAAAGCAAAAGACTTGGCAGACGATGCACCATCCCCCCAATGAAAAGCAGGGGTGTCACTAGCACGTTAAGAGACCATACAATAAGTGTCAGGGGCCCGAGACTGTTCAACTGCCTCCCAGCACACATAAGGGGGATTACCAACAGACCCCTGGCAGTCTTCAAGCTGGCACTGGACAAGCACCTAAAGTCAGTTCCTGATCAGCCGGGCTGTGGCTCGTACGTTGGTTTGCGTGCAGCCAGCAGCAACAGCCTGCTTGATCAGGCGCTGATCCACCAGGAGGCCTGGTCATAGACCGGGCCGCGGGGGCGTTGACCCCCGAAACTCTCTCCAGGTAAACTCCAGGTACTCAAAATAGCAAGGGTCACCCCGATCCACAAAGGAGGAGACCAAACAGAGTTGAATAACTATAGGCCAATATCCAACTTACACCCTCTCTCAAAAATCTTTGAAAAATTAATTCATAAACGAATCTACTCCTACCTTATCTCCCAAAACATACTCAACCCCTGCCAATTTGGATTCAGGCCTAATAAAAATACTAATGATGCTATTATACACATGCTAGAACATATATACACTGCAATAGAGAAAAAAGAAGTCCCACTGGGGATCTTCATTGACTTACGTAAAGCTTTTGATACAGTTGACCATGACTTGCTCCACGTAAAATTGTCACACTATGGTATAAGAGGGCACTCCCTCAACTACCTCAAGTCATACCTCAGCAACAGAAGCCAATATGTGTACGCAAATGGGGCAAACTCTTCTGCGCAACCAATTACAGTTGGTGTCCCACAGGGAAGTGTCCTTGGCCCCCTTCTCTTTCTCCTATACATAAATGACCTTCCAAATGCTTCGCAATTACTCAAACCCACACTATTTGCAGATGACACTACATACGTCTTCTCTCACCCGAGCCCAGTCACGCTAGCCAATACTGTAAATACCGAATTACAGAAAATATCTACCTGGATGAGGACTAACAAACTTACACTAAACATTGACAAAACCTACTTCATTCAGTTTGGTAACAGAGCTACAGATGTCCCTCTTAACATAATGATAAACGGATCACCTATCACAAAACTAACAAAGGGAAAATTCTTAGGAATCCACCTTGATAATAGACTCAAATTTCATACACATATACAACAAATTTCTAAGAAAATTTCCAAGACTGTAGGCATACTATCGAAGATACGGTACTATGTTCCACAGTCAGCCCTCCTGGCCCTATATCACTCTCTTATTTACCCCTATCTCACCTATGGAATTTGTGCATGGGGCTCAACAACAAGTAACCATCTCAGACCACTAATTACCCAACAAAAGGCTGCAGTTAGAATGATAACAAATTCTCACTACAGGCAGCACACTCCACCAATATTCAATACACTAAACCTACTCACCATACAAAACATCCATACTTATTACTGCACCTATTACATACATAGAACACTTAACTCTGATATTAACCCTCCCCTCAAACATCTCCTTGCCAACCTCAACAGAACACATGACCATAACACAAGGCACAGATCACTCTTTGATGTTCCTCGTGTCCATCTCACACTATGTTGTTAGGTAAGACACATATGCAACAGTTAGGTATCTTTATTATGAAACGTTTCGCCTACACAGTAGGCTTCTTCAGTCATATGTGTCTTACCTAACAACCTGTCGGTATTTTATACCATTTTAATGTTCAATCTCACACTATGCAAAAACTCAATGCACATAAAAGGCCCTAAAATCTGGAATTCATTACCTGTAAATATAAAAGAAACACTACCTGTTTATAAATTCAAGTCTCTTCTCAAAGATCACTTACTCACCCAAAACCAAATAAATACTGAATAACTGAACCTTATAAATTGTATATCTTAAATGTTTCTCACAATTATATCACATAAATGTTAAACCTAAAACCGAATCTAACTTTATTATTTTTTAAATACACTACCTAACAGAATCACTACCTAACTGAAAGCAACCATATGACCTGTCTTTGTAATACTCACTTGTGCTTTATAGTAATCTGTTTACATTAATGTTTTATCACTGATTTCATCATTGCTTAGTTAATCTTAAGTTAATTTTAAGCCAGCCCGTAATGCTATGCATAGTATAAGTGGCTTTGGCATACTGCTCTTATCTGTATTTTTTTTGTACCTCTGTATGTGTGCTCAAATTGGAAATAAATAAATAAATAAATATTCCATCATCTCGTTTACTGATTTTCCTACCATTTCTCTGTCCCACTGAACCTCCTGCAGGAAGTTTCTCATACCTGTGTAGTCCCCCCTTTTATAGTTTGGCCTGTCCCCTTCAGTTCCTGTTACCTTCTCCACTTGTAACTCTACTATATAGTCAAAACTCAGAACCACATGATCGCTAGCTCCAAGGGGCCTCTCGTAAGTGATGTCCTCAATGTCTGAACTGCTCAGGGTGAACACAAGATCCAGTCTTGCTGGCTCATCCTCCCCTCTCTCTCTGGTTGTGTCCCTGACATGTTGATGCATGAGGTTTTCAAGTACCACATCCATCATCTTGGCTCTCCATGTTTCGGGACCCCCATGTGGCTCCAGGTTTTCCCAGTCGATCTCCCTGTGGTTGAAATCGCCCATTACCAGTAACTTTGCTCTGCTCGAGTGAGCTCTTCTTGCCACCTCAGCCAGTGTGTCCACCATCACCCTGTTGTTTTCTTCGTACTCCTCTCTTGGCCTCCTGCAGTTCTGTGGTGGGTTATACATCACTCCAATGACTACTTTATGTTCTCCGGACTGAATTGTACCTACAATGTAGTCTCTTTCTCCAATCATGTCCATGCCTTCCATTTCCTCAAATCCCCATTGGTGTTTTATGAGCAGTGCAACCCCTCCTCCCCCTCTACTCCTTCTATCTTTCCTCAGGATCTGATATCCTGTTGGGAAGATTGTGTCTGTTATTGTCTCAGCGAGTTTTGTTTCTGTGACTGCTATGATGTCTGGGGATTTTTCACTGATTCTTTCATTCCACTCCTCATGTTTATTCGTTATTCCATACGCGTTTGTGTACCAAACCTTCAGTTTCTTTTCTATCATTGTGGTCATGCAAGAATATTGGGGTTGGGGGAGCGAGAGCCTTGGTGGGGGCCTATATGGGGCTGTGGTGTAGGTGGGGTTTGTGTTGGTGGGGGTGGGGTCAGAATGCCCATAAGGGACAGCTGTTGGGGTGAGG
>NC_091337.1:10835620-10863120 GCF_038502225.1 Cherax quadricarinatus | reverse complement strand
ACGATTAGGGTCACAAGTGACATGGTCCTTAGGCAAATAGATCAATTAAAACCTAACAAATCCCCAGGCCCTGATGAACTGTATGCACGGGTTCTAAAGGAATGTAAAGAGGAGCTTAGCAAACCTTTGGTTGATCTTTTCAACATATCACTACAAACTGGCATGGTGCCAGATACGTGGAAAATGGCAAATGTGATACCTATTTTCAAAGCAGGTGACAGGTCCTTAGCTTCGAACTATAGACCAATAAACCTAACCTCCATAGTGGGAAAATTTATGGAATCAATAATTTCTGAGGCAGTTCGTAGCCACCTTGAAAAACATAAATTAATCAACGAATCTCAGCATGGTTTTACAAAGGGGCGTTCCTGCCTTACGAATTTATTAACTTTTTTCACTAAGGTATTTGAGGAGGTAGATCATGGTAATGAATATGATATTGTGTATATGGACTTCAGTAAGGCTTTTGACAGGGTCCCACATCAGAGACTATTGAGGAAAATTAAGGCACATGGAATAAGAGGAGAAATTTTTTCCTGGATAGAGGCATGGTTGACAAATAGGCAGCAGAGAGTTTGCATAAATGGGGAGAAATCAGAGTGGGGAAGCGTCACAAGCGGTGTTCCACAGGAGTCGGTGTTGGGCCCCCTGCTGTTCACAATCTACATAAACGACATAGATGAGGGCATAAAGAGCGACATCAGCAAGTTTGCCGATGACACCAAAATAGGCCGTCGAATTCATTTTGACGAGGACATTAGAGCACTCCAGGAAGATTTGAATAGACTGATGCAGTGGTCGGAGAAGTGGCAGATGCAGTTTAATATAGACAAATGCAAAGTTCTAAATGTTGGACAGGACAATAACCATGCCACATATAAACTAAATAATGTAGATCTTAATATTACGGATTGCGAAAAAGATTTAAGAGTTCTGGTTAGCAGTAATCTGAAACCAAGACAACAGTGCATAAGTGTTCGCAATAAGCTAATGGAATCCTTGGCTTCATATCAAGAAGCATAAATAATAGGAGTCCTCAGGTTGTTCTTCAACTCTATACATCCTTGGTTAGGCCTCATTTAGATTATGCTGCACAGTTTTGGTCACCGTATTACAGAATGGATATAAATGCTCTGGAAAATGTACAGAGGAGGATGACAAAGTTGATCCCATGTATCAGAAACTTTCCCTGTGAGGATAGACTAAGGGTCCTGAATCTGCACTCTCTAGAAAGACGTAGAATTAGGGGGGATATGATTGGGGTGCATAAATGGAAGACAGGAATAAATAAAGGGATGTAAATAGTGTGCTGAAAATATCTAGCCTTGACAGGACTCGCAGCAATGGTTTTAAGTTGAAAAAATTCAGGTTCAGGTAGGATATAGGAAAGTACTGGTTTGGTAATAGAGTTGTGAATGAGTGGAACAAACTCCCAAGTGCAGTTATAGAGGCCAGAACGTTGTGTAGCTCTAAAAATAGGTTGGATAAATACACGAGTGAATGTGGGTGGGTGTGAGTTGGACCTGATAGCTTGTGCTACCAGGTCGGTTGCCGTGTTCCTCCCTTAAGTCAATGTGACCTGACCTGACTAGGTTGGGTGCATTGGCTTAAGTCGGTAGGAGACTTGGACCTGCCTCGCATGGGCCAGTAGGCCTTCTGCAGTGTTCCTTCGTTCTTATGTTCTTATAACTTTGGGGTCCAGTCCCTGGACCCATTATGTACCTCCGTAATTTTTTGACTACCTCCCACAGGATGGGTATAATTTTTTGACTACCTCCCACAGGATGGGTATAGAGTGCTTAACAAAGACATTATAAGTTCATTATTAAGACATCAATAACATATTACTACATAGAAAGCCGCTTGTTATGCTGAGCATTTCGGGCTAATTAGGTCAGTTTAGTCCCATTCTCTGTGATTGAGCCTGGAGGGACTCATTTATACTGATTTATATTGTAAAACACTAGTTTTACAGCATTTTTTCGAAGGACCTTGGCTCGTAGGTTATTTGTACACTGTAGGATGTGACCCACACCAGTCAACTAACACCCAGGTACCCATTTTTTACTGATGTGTGAATATGGACAGCTGGTGTTTTATGGAAAAACGTCCTATTGTTATCCAGCCGTACTGGGGATTCGAACTCCGAACCTCAGTGTGTAAACTGAGAGTCTTTAATGTCAGTTTAAACTCACCCAGCAATTTCCTGCATGCTAATATGCGTCTCCTTTAGTCCATTTTGTATCTCTGTTTCTTGGCTTTTCTCCGTACCATCCATGTCGGCAGGATCGCTAAGGTGGTCTGCGGCTGGTGTTCTGCCTCTTATCTCTACACTGTCGCACCTGAAAATTTAGAATAAATTTTAATATATATATATATATATATATATATATATATATATATATATATATATATATATATATATATATATATATATATAGTATAAACCTTGGTAATAAATACCGACAAGTTGGTTTAGAAAGACACGTAAGCAAACACTATAACATATTTATTAGAAGTGATCAAGGTCCCAGGACCGAAACGTTTTCTAATAAATATGTTATAGTGTTTGCTTACGTGTCTTTCTAAACCAACTTGTCGGTATTTATTACCAAGGTTTATACCATATATATATATATATATATATATATATATATATATATATACATATATATATATATACATATATATATATATATATATATATATATATTTATTTTTTTTATTATCACACTGGCCGATTCCCACCAAGGCAGGGTGGCCCGAAAAAGAAAAACTTTCACCATCATTCACTCCATCACTGTCTTGCCAGAAGGGTGCTTTACACTAGTTTTTAAACTGCAACATTAACACCCCTCCTTCAGAGTGCAGGCACTGTACTTCCCATCTCCAGGACTCAAGTCCGGCCTGCCGGTTTCCCTGAACCCCTTCATAAATGTTACTTTGCTCACACTCCAACAGTACGTCAAGTATTAAAAACCATTTGTCTCCATTCACTCCTATCAAACACGCTCATGCATACCTGCTGGAAGTCCAAGCCCCTCGCACACAAAACCTCCTTTACCCCGTCTCTCCAACCTTTCCTAGGCCGACCCCTACCCCGCCTTCCTTCCACTACAGACTGATACACTCTTGAAGTCATTCTGTTTCCCCCAATTTTCTCTACATGTCCGAACCACCTCAACAACCCTTCCTCAGCCCTCTGGACAACAGTTTTGGTAATCCCGCACCTCCTCCTAACTTCCAAACTACGAATTCTCTGCATTATATTCACACCACACATTGCCCTCAGACATGACAACTCCACTGCCTCCAGCCTTCTCCTCGCTGCAACATTCATCACCCATGCTTCACACCCATATAAGAGCGTTGGTAAAACTATACTCTCATACATTCCCCTCTTTGCCTCCAAGGACAAAGTTCTTTGTCTCCACAGACTCCTAAGTGCACCACTCACTCTTTTTCCCTCATCAATTCTATGATTCACCTCATCTTTCATAGACCCATCCGCTGACACGTCCACTCCCAAATATCTGAATACATTCACCTCCTCCATACTCTCTCCCTCCAATCTGATATTCAATCTTTCATCACCTAATCTTTTTGTTATCCTCATAACCTTACTCTTTCCTGTATTCACCTTTAATTTTCTTCTTTTGCACACCCTACCAAATTCATCCACCAATCTCTGCAACTTCTCTTCAGAATCTCCCAAGAGCACAGTGTCATCAGCAAAGAGCAGCTGTGAGAACTCCCACTTTGTGTGTGATTCTTTATCTTTTAACTCCACGCTTCTTGCCAAGACCCTCGCATTTACTTCTCTTACAACCCCATCTATAAATATATTAAACAACCACGGTGACATCACACATCCTTGTCTAAGGCCTACTTTTACTGGGAAATAATTTCCCTCTTTCCTACATACTCTAACTTGAGCCTCACTATCCTCGTAAAAACTCTTCACTGCTTTCAGTAACCTACCTCCTACACCATACACTTGCAACATCTGCCACATTGCCCCCCTATCCACCCTGTCATACGCCTTTTCCAAATCCATAAATGCCACAAAGACCTCTTTAGCCTTATCTAAATACTGTTCACTTATATGTTTCACTGTAAACACCTGGTCCACACACCCCCTACCTTTCCTAAAGCTTCCTTGTTCATCTGCTATCCTATTCTCCGTCTTACTCTTAATTCTTTCAATAATAACTCTACCATACACTTTACCAGGTATACTCAGCAGACTTATCCCCCTATAATTTTTGCACTCTCTTTTATCCCCTTTGCCTTTATACAAAGGAACTATGCATGCTCTCTGCCAATCCCTAGGTACCTTACCCTCTTCCATACATTTATTAAATAATTGCACCAACCACTCCAAAACTATATCCCCACCTGCTTTTAACATTTCTATCTTTATCCCATCAATCCCGGCTGCCTTACCCCCTTTCATTTTACCTACTGCCTCACGAACTTCCCCCCACACTCACAACTGGCTCTTCCTCACTCCTACAAGATGTTATTCCTCCTTGTCCTATACACGAAATCACAGCTTCCCTATCTTCATCAACATTTAACAATTCCTCAAAATATTCCCTCCATCTTCCCAATACCTCTAACTCTCCATTTAATAACTCTCCTCTCCTATTTTTAACTGACAAATCCATTTGTTCTCTAGGCTTTCTTAACTTGTTAATCTCACTCCAAAACTTTTTCTTATTTTCAACAAAATTTGTTGATAACATCTCACCCACTCTCTCATTTGCTCTGTTTTTACATTGTTTCACCACTCTCTTAACCTCTCTCTTTTTCTCCATATACTCTTCCCTCCTTGCATCACTTCTAATTTGTAAAAACTTCTCATATGCTAACTTTTTCTCCCTTACTACTCTCTTTACATCATCATTCCACCAATCTCTCCTCTTCCCTCCCGCACCCACTTTCCTGTAACCACAAACTTCTGCTGAACACTAACACTACATTTTTAAACCTACCCCATACCTCTTCGACCCCATTGCCTATGCTCTCATTAGCCCATCTATCCTCCAATAGCTGTTTATATCTTACCCTAACTGCCTCCTCTTTTAGTTTATAAACCTTCACCTCTCTCTTCCCTGATGCTTCTATTCTCCTTGTATCCCATCTACCTTTTACTCTCAGTGTAGCTACAACTAGAAAGTGATCTGATATATCTGTGGCCCCTCTATAAACATGTACATCCTGAAGTCTACTCAACAGTCTTTTATCTACCAATACATAATCCAACAAACTACTGTCATTTCGCCCTACATCATATCTTGTATACTTATTTATCCTCTTTTTCTTAAAATATGTATTACCTATAACTAAACCCCTTTCTATACAAAGTTCAATCAAAGGGCTCCCATTATCATTTACACCTGGCACCCCAAACTTACCTACCACACCCTCTCTAAAAGTTTCTCCTACTTTAGCATTCAGGTCCCCTACCACAATTACTCTCTCACTTGGTTCAAAGGCTCCTATACATTCACTTAACATCTCCCAAAATCTCTCTCTCTCCTCTGCATTCCTCTCTTCTCCAGGTGCATACACGCTTATTATGACCCACTTCTCGCATCCAACCTTTACTTTAATCCACATAATTCTTGAATTTACACATTCACATTCTCTTTTCTCCTTCCATAACTGATCATTTAACATTACTGCTACCCCTTCCTTTGCTCTAACTCTCTCAGATACTCCAGATTTAATCCCACTTATTTCCCCCCACTGAAACTCTCCTACCCCCTTCAGCTTTGTTTCGCTTAGGGCCGGGACATCCAACTTCTTTTCATTCATAACATCAGCAATCATCTGTTTCTTGTCATCCGCACTACATCCACGCACATTTAAGCATCCCAGTTTTATAAAGTTTTTCTTCTTCTCTTTTTTAGTAAGTGTCTACAGGAGAAGGGGTTACTAGCCCATTGCTCCCGGGATTTTAGTCGCCTCATACGACACGCATGGCTTACGGAGGAAAGATTCTTTTCCACTTCCCCATGGACAATAGAAGAAATAAAGAAGAACAAGAGCTATTTAGAAAAAGGAGAAAAACCTAGATGTATGTATGTATATATATATATGCATGTGCGTGTCTGTGAAGTGTGACCAAAGTGTAAGTAGGAGTAGCAAGATATCCCTGTTATCTAGCGTGTTTATGAGACAGAAAAAGAAACCAGCAATCCTACCATCATGCAAAACAGTTACAGGTTTCTGTTTCACAGTCATCTGGCAGGACGGTAGTACTTCCCTGGGTGGTTGCTGTCTACCAACCTACTACTCTCAGTGTATATATATGTATATATATATATATATATATATATATATATATATATATATATATATATATATGTATGTATATATATATATATATATATATATATGTATATATAATATGATGTCGTGCCAGATAGACAAAACTTGTCAGTTAGCAAGAACTCATTTAAGCTTAAGTCCTTTCTAAAATTTTCTCTTATACGTTTAAAATTATATATTTTTTCAACTGTGTTAATGTAGTTTAGTTAGTTTAATATGTTTATTATGCACCCCATACCCATCCTGTGGGCGGTAGTCAAAAGATTACAGAGGTACATAATTGGTCCAGGGACTGGACTCCAAAGTTTTGATAGCTGAGCAAGTTACAGAGGTAATGAACTCACAATTTACAAAGGTAATGAACTCACAATTTACAAAGGTAATGAACTCACAATTTACAAAGGTAATGAACTCCAGGTAAGTCTGGTCACAATCATGACAAGTTACAAAGGTATTTACAGATTACAGAGGTACGTAATGGGTCCAGGGACTGGGCCCCCAAAGTTTTGATAGCTGAACTAGGTACAAAGGTAATGAGCTCACAAGTTACAAAGGTAATGAATTCTGTAGAATGGTTACTTACGTTTATACATGGGTACAATCATGAACAAATTATAGAGTAATGAGCAATTCACACTTCCACACCCGGTCACAACTGTAATGAGTTATTGGTGCAAATATTGATTGTTGAGTCACACACACACACACACACACACACACACACACACACACACACACACACACACACACACACACACACACACACACACACACACACTTTAGTTTAATATCTTTATTATGCACCCCATACCCATCCTGTGGGCGGTAGTCAAAAGATTACAAAGGTACATAATGGGTCCAGTGACTGGACCCCAAAGTTATGATAGCTGAACTAGTTACAAAGGTAATGAACTCCAGGTAGATCTGGTCACAATCATGGCAAGTTACAGAGATAATGAATCAGCTTCACTCCTATACATGGTTACAGTCATGAGCAAATTACGAAGTAATGAACCACTGATACGTCCACACCTGGTCACAATTGTAATGAGTTATAAATACAAATATTAAGTGGATCATACACCCAAACTAGCGCGCGCGCACACATACACACACGAGGGCGCACGCACGGACATGTGCACACGAGCGTACAAATATATGCATACACACAAGGACGCACACCCACACACACACACACCAACACCCACACACACACACCCTCACACACACCCACACACACAACACCCACACATGCACACCCACACACCCACACACGCACACACACACACACCCTCACACACCCACACACCCACACACACACACACACACACACACACACACACACACACACACACACACACACACACACACACATGCACACATGTGGTAATGCTTTATTTACAGCTAGCAAAGTCAGGGTATTTCTCCAGAATGGTCTGCAATATACCACTGTGGATAAAATACTTTGCCATTTCTTGAACATTTCTGAGTGAGTTGTTTCTAAATTCATTAATTTGATCACACTCCAGTACATAATGACGCAATGTGTGACAATAGTCCATCTGGCAAAGTTTACATTTCGTTTGGTCTACATCTGGTGGAGGGGATTTAACCTGCCAAAGATACTTGTAACCCAGCCGGAGCCGGGCAGTAGTGACATCCAAGAGTCTGCTTATCTTGTTGGATGCACCATAGACATGTGGCTCCTCCTGCATGATGGAATGATGATAGATGGACTGACTTGTGTCAATCTCCCTAAGTCTTAAGTCAATAAAGTTCATTTGAAGTTCTTTTCGTATTATTGTTCTCAAACTGCTAAATGACAACCCAAGATTGTAATCTACCCCCTCTTTGAAAGCATACAGCTTAGCCAATTTATCAGTTCTATCATGCATCTGAAGACCAATGTGAGATGGAATCCACAGCATGTGCACTCTGACTCCACTGTCCATAATCTTTCCATATCTATGTCTGGCTTCTGACAAAAGCATGCCACAATTTATACTTAATGAGTAGAGAGCATTTATGGATGACAGAGAATCAGTTACAATTAAAGTGTCAACCTTAGATACATGGACACATTTGAGTGCAAGGAGTATGGCAAACAGTTCTGTTTGAAGGGTAGAGGCCCAGTTATTGATGCGTGCTCCAATTTCTTTATGAGAGCCATCACTCTGTGTGACAACAGCAGCACTACCAGCTGCACCAGTGGACTGGTGAACAGAACCATCGACGTAAATAATTTGTGAAAGATTGTTCTGTGTGACTAAGTTATCAATACAGCTTAAGACATCATGTTTGGCTTCAAGACGAAGCTTTGGTTGTGATTTAAGAAGAGTTTTGGGGGGGAAATGGAGGAATGGTAGTTTGGAATGGGGTAATATCCCATGGAGCAGGGAAATGTCTCTGTTGTCCAACTTGATATAGATCATGTAGCTGGTTCATGCGGAGGTCGGTTCCAGTTTTTTCGATCCATCTGGAAGGATGTTCACCAGTGCTGAGGAAAGTTTGGAGGGCTTCTGTGCAGGGGTTTGAATGGGCTAGCCTAAGCATATTGACCCCAATAAGGATATTTCTTTCAGTAACACGATCTCTAATGCTTGGAATATTAAGTTCTTTCCGCATATTTAAAATTTTGGCAGTACGAGGGCATCCTAGGATGATCCTCATTGCTTCGTTTTGCAGTTTTTCCAGCCCTCCAAGCTTCCAGTCAGACACGAGTGCAAGTAGTGGCGCTGCATAATCAACCAATGATCTAATATAAGCAAGATACATCATTTTCACAATTTTAACGTTAGCACCATACCTGGGATGAAAACCTGCCACAACTCTAAGTGCTCTCAGCCTTTCTTTGTATTGGCGACAAAGTCTCGTTACAACAGGTCCAAGTAGTGGAACCTCAAAGCCTAGATACCTGTATCTGCTTACATATTCTAGAAGAGACCCATCATGCAACTGGATCTGACGAACTGTGCCTCTCTGCCGAGGAGGACGCCTGTTGAGTATCTTTGTTTTATCCCCTGAGATGTAAAAGTTAATAATTTTGTACCAGAAGAATCTTAGAAAACTTATCTAACCTTATTGTAACATGCGCAGTTTATTTTAGCTTAATCCAACAAAATATATTTTAGATAAGTTTACAGGTAGTAGGTTGGTAGACAGCAACCACCCAGGGAAGTACTACCGTCCTGCCAGATGACTGTGAAACAAAAACCTGTAACTGTTTTGCATGATGGTAGGATTGCTGGTTTCTTTTTCTGTCTCATAAACACGCTAGATAACAGGGATATCTTGCTACTCCTACTTACACTTTGGTCACACTTCACAGACACGCACATGCATATATATATATACATACATCTAGGTTTTTCTCCGTTTTCTAAATAGTTCTTGTTCTTCTTTATTTCTTCTACTGTCCATGGGAAAGTGGAAAAGAATCTTTCCTCCGTAAGCCATGCGTGTCGTATGAGGCGACTAAAATGCCGGGAGCAATGAGCTAGTAACCCCTTCTCCTGTAGACATTTACTAAAAAAGAGAAGAAAAACTTTATAAAACTGGGATGCTTAAATGTGCGTGGATGTAGTGCGGATGACAAGAAACAGATGATTGCTGATGTTATGAATGAAAAGAAGTTGGATGTCCTGGCCCTAAGCGAAACAAAGCTGAAGGGGGTAGGAGAGTTTCAATGGGGGGAAATAAATGGGATTAAATCTGGAGTATCTGAGAGAGTTAGAGCAAAGGAAGGGGTAGCAGTAATGTTGAATGATCAGTTATGGAAGGAGAAAAGAGAATATGAATGTGTAAATTCAAGAATTATGTGGATTAAAGTAAAGGTTGGATGTGAGAAGTGGGTAATAATAAGCGTGTATGCACCTGGAGAAGAGAGGAATGCATAGGAGAGAGAGAGATTTTGGGAGATGTTAAGTGAATGTATAGGAACCTTTGAACCAAGTGAGAGAGTAATTGTGGTAGGGGACCTGAATGCTAAAGTAGGAGAAACTTTTAGAGAGGGTGTGGTAGGTAAGTTTGGGGTGCCAGGTGTAAATGATAATGGGAGCCCTTTGATTGAACTTTGTATAGAAAGGGGTTTAGTTATAGGTAATACATATTTTAAGAAAAAGAGGATAAATAAGTATACAAGATATGATGTAGGGCGAAATGACAGTAGTTTGTTGGATTATGTATTGGTAGATAAAAGACTGTTGAGTAGACTTCAGGATGTACATGTTTATAGAGGGGCCACAGATATATCAGATCACTTTCTAGTTGTAGCTACACTGAGAGTAAAAGGTAGATGGGATACATGGAGAATAGAAGCATCAGGGAAGAGAGAGGTGAAGGTTTATAAACTAAAAGAGGAGGCAGTTAGGGTAAGATATAAACAGCTATTGGAGGATAGATGGGCTAATGAGAGCATAGGCAATGGGGTCGAAGAGGTATGAGGTAGGTTTAAAAATGTAATGTTAGAGTGTTCAGCAGAAGTTTGTGGTTACAGGAAAGTGGGTGCAGGAAGGAAGAGGAGCGATTGGTGGAATGATGATGTAAAGAGAGTAGTAAGGGAGAAAAAGTTAGCATATGAGAAGTTTTTACGAAGTAGAAGTGATGCAAGGAGGGAAGAGTATATGGAGAAAAAGAGAGAGGTTAAGAGTGGTGAAGCAATGTAAAAAGAGAGCAAATGAGAGAGTGGGTGAGATGTTATCAACAAATTTTGTTGAAAATAAGAAAAAGTTTTGGAGTGAGATTAACAAGTTAAGAAAGCCTAGAGAACAAATGGATTTGTCAGTTAAAAATAGGAGAGGAGAGTTATTAAATGGAGAGTTAGAGGTATTGGGAAGAAGGAGGGAATATTTTGAGGAATTGTTAAATATTGGTGAAGATAGGGAAGCTGTGATTTCGTGTATAGGGCAAGGAGGAATAACATCTTGTAGGAGTGAGGAAGAGCCAGTTGTGAGTGTGGGGGAAGTTCGTGAGGCAGTAGGTAAAATGAAAGGGGGTAAGGCAGCCGGGATTGATGGGATAAAGATAGAAATGTTAAAAGCAGGTGGGGATATAGTTTTGGAGTGGTTGGTGCAATTATTTAATAAATGTATAGAAGAGGGTAAGGTACCTAGGGATTGGCAGAGAGCAAGCATAGTTCCTTTGTATAAAGGCAAAGGGGATAAAAGAGAGTGCAAAAATTATAGGGGGATAAGTCTGTTGAGTATACCTGGTAAAGTGTATGGCAGAATTATAATTGAAAGAATTAAGAGTAAGACGGAGAATAGGATAGCAGATGAACAAGGAGGCTTTAGGAAAGGTAGGGGGTGTGTGGACCAGGTGTTTACAGTGAAACATATAAGTGAACAGTATTTAGATAAGGCTAAAGAGGTCTTTGTGGCATTTATGGATTTGGAAAAGGCGTATGTCAGGGTGGATAGGGGGGCAATGTGGCAGATGTTGCAAGTGTATGGTGTAGGAGGTAGGTTACTGAAAGCAGTGAAGAGTTTTTACGAGGATAGTGAGGCTCAAGTTAGAGTATGTAGGAAAGAGGGAAATTTTTTCCCAGTAAAAGTAGGCCTTAGACAAGGATGTGTGATGTCACCGTGGTTGTTTAATATATTTATAGATGGGGTTGTAAGAGAAGTAAATGCAAGGGTCTTGGCAAGAGGCGTGGAGTTAAAAGATAAAGAATCACACACAAAGTGGGAGTTGTCACAGCTGCTCTTTGCTGATGACACTGTGCTCTTGGGAGATTCTGAAGAGAAGTTACAGAGATTGGTGGATGAATTTGGTAGGGTGTGCAAAAGAAGAAAATTAAAGGTGAATACAGGAAAGAGTAAGGTTATGAGGATAACAAAAATATTAGGTGATGAAAGATTGGATATCAGATTGGAGGGAGAGAGTATGGAGGAGGTGAACGTATTCAGATATTTGGGAGTGGACGTGTCGGCGGATGGGTCTATGAAAGATGAGGTGAATGATAGAATTGATGAGGGAAAAAGAGTGAGTGGTGCACTTAGGAGTCTGTGGAGACAAAGAACTTTGTCCTTGGAGGCAAAGAGGGGAATGTATGAGAGTATAGTTTTACCAACGCTCTTATATGGGTGTGAAGCGTGGGTGATGAATGTTGCAGCGAGGAGAAGGCTGGAGGCAGTGGAGATGTCATGTCTGAGGGCAATGTGTGGTGTGAATATAATGCAGAGAATTCTTAGTTTGGAAGTTAGGAGGAGGTGCAGGATTACCAAAACTGTTGTCCAGAGGGCTGAGGAAGGGTTGTTGAGGTGGTTCGGACATGTAGAGAGAATGGAGCGAAACAGAATGACTTCAAGAGTGTATCAGTCTGTAGTGGAAGGAAGGCGGGGTAGGGGTCGGCCTAGGAAAGGTTGGAGGGAGGGGGTAAAGGAGGTTTTGTGTGCGAGGTGCTTGGACTTCCAGCAGGCATGTGTAAGCGTGTTTGATAGGAGTGAATGGAGACAAATGGTTTTTAATACTTGACGTGCTGTTGGAGTGTGAGCAAAGTAACATTTATGAAGGGATTCAGGGAAACCGGCAGGCCGGACTTGAGTCCTGGAGATGGGAAGTACAGTGCCTGCACTCTGAAGGAGGGGTGTTAATGTTGCAGTTTAAAAACTGTAGTGTAAAGCACCCTTCTGGCAAGACAGTGATGGAGTGAATGATGGTGAAAGTTTTTCTTTTTCGGGCCACCCTGCCTTGGTGGGAATCGGCCAGTGTGATAATAAATAAATAAGTTTACAGTAATTTAGCAATAAACAAACACAATGAAATATATTTTTTCGTTAGGTTCAGAATGATTTTTGCGAAATTATTGCATACACAAATTTTCGCTTGCCTTATTCAGCAAGAAGCGCACGCTCGTGTGTGTGTGTGTGTGTGTGTGTGTGTGTGTGTGTGTGTGTGTGTGTGTGTGTGTGTGTGTGTGTTTGTGTGTGTGTGTGTGTGTGTGTGTACTCACCTAGTTGTGGTTGCAGGGGTCGAGTCTCAGCTCCTGGCCCCGCCTGTTCACTGGTCGCTACTCAGCCACTCTACCCGGTCCATGAGTGTAATGTGTGTGTGTGTGTGTACTCACCTAATTGTGGTTGAAAGGATCGAGACTCAGCTCCTGTCCCCGCCTCTTGACTGAGTGTTACTAGGTCCTCTCTCTCCCTGCTCCATGAGCTTTATCATACCTCATCTTAAAACTATGTATAGTTCCTGCCTCCACTACATCGCTTGCCAGACTATTCCACTTCCTAACTACTCTATGACTGAAGAAATACTTCCTAACATCCCTTTGACTCATCTGAGTCTTCAGCTTCCAATTGTGACCCCTTGTTTCTGTGTCCCATCTCTGGAACATCCTGTCCCTGTCCACCTTGTCTATTTCCTGCAGTATTTTGTATGTCGTTATCATGTCTCTCCTAACCCTCCTGTCCTCCAGTGTCGTCAGACCGATTTCCCTTAACCTTTCTTCGTAGGACATTCCCCTTAGCTCTGGAACTAGCCTTGTTGCAAACCTTTGCACTTTCTCTAATTTCTTGACGTGTTTGACCAGGTGTGGATTCCAAACTGGTGCTGCGTACTCTAGTATGGGCCTGACGTACACAGTGTATAAAGTCTTGAACGAGTCCTTACTGAGGTACCGGAACGCTACTCTCAGGTTTGCCAGGCGCCCATATGCCGCAGCAGTTATCTGGTTGATGTGCGCTCCTAGAGACGTACTCGGTATTCTACTCGCTCCTAGATCTTTCTCCTTGAGTGAGGTTTGCAGTCTTTGGCCTCCTAACCTATATTCTGTCTGCGGTCGTCTTTGCCCTTCTCCGATCTTCATGACTTTGCATTTGGCGGGGTTAAATTCTAGGAGCCAGTTGCTGGACCACGCATCCAGCCTGTCCAGGTCTCCTTGTAGACCCGTCTGGTCCGCATCTGATTTAATTCTCCTCATTAACTTCACATCATCTGCAAACAGGGACACTTCTGAGTCTCTCCATTCCGTCATGTCGTTCACATATACCAAGAATAGCACTGGTCCTAGGACTGACCCCTGTGGGACCCCGCTCGTCACAGGCGCCCACTGTGATACCTCTTCACGGACCATGACTCGCTGTTGCCTCCCTGTCAGGTATTCTCTGATCCTTTGCAGTGCCCTTCCTGTTATGTGTGCCTGATCCTCTAGTTTCTGTACTAATCTCTTGTGAGGAACTGTGTGGAAGGCCTTCTTGCAGTCCAAGAAAATGCAATCAACCCATCCCTCACTCTCATTTCTTACCTCAGTTACCTTGTAATAAAACTCTAGTAGGTTTGTGACACAGGATTTGCCTTCCATGAATCCATGCTGGCTGTCGTTTATAATCTTGTTCCGCTCCAGGTGCTCCACCACTCTCCTCCTGATAATCTTCTCCATTACTTTGCATACTATACACGTCAGTAACACTGGTCTATAGTTTAGTGCTTCGTTTCTGTCTCCTTATTTAAAGATGGGGAATACATTTGCCATCCTCCATACTTCAGGTAGTTGCCCAGTTTCAAGGGAAGTGTTGAAGATTTTGGTTAGTGGCACACACAGTGTCTCTGCTCCTTCTCTAAGGACCCACGGAGAGATGTTGTCCGGTCCCACCACCTTTGAGGTATCAAGGTCACTTAGGAGCTTCTTCACCTCCTCAGTTGTGTGTAATTCGCCGAACACTTGTTGGTGTGTGTTAGTTACCATTTTGTCCTAGGCACATGTCGATTAGACACTAGGCCTGTTGTGTGTGTGTAGGTGTGTAGGTGTGTGTGCATGTGTGTGTGTGTGTTGTGTGTTGTGTGTGTATGTGTGTGTATGTGTGTGTGTGTGTGTGTGTGTGTGTGTGTGTGTGTGTGTGTGTGTGTGTGTGTTAGTTACCATTTGGTCCTAGGCACATGTGTGTGTGTGTGTGTGTGTGTGTGTGTTTTAGTTACCATTTTGTCCTAGGCACATGTTGATTAGACACTAGGCCTGTTTTGTGTGTGTGTGTACTCACCTAGTTGAGGTTGCAGGGGTCGAGTCCAAGCTCCTGGCCCCGCCTCTTCACTGGTCGCTACTAGGTCACTCTCCCTGAACCGTGAGTTTTATCATGCCTCTGCTTAAAGCTATGTCTGGATCCTTCCTCCACTACATCGCTTCCCAAACTATTCCACTTCCTGAGTACTCTGTGGCTGAAGAAATACTTCCTAACATCCCTGTGATTTATCTGTGTTTTCAACTTTCAACTGTGTCCCCTTGTTGCTGTGTCCCATCTCTGGAACATCCTGTCTTTGTCCACCTTGTCAATTCCTCTCAATATTTTGTATGTCGTTATCATGTCCCCCCTATCTCTCCTGTCCTCCAGTGTCGTCAGGTCGATTTCCCTTAACCTCTCCTCGTAGGACATACCCCTTAGCTCTGGAATTGGAATTTTTTTTTTTATATTTTATTTCAAACAATACAATACATTAAATAGATAAAAGAACACAGTATCAATTCTTACACAGAATTATAAATTTCATTGTCAAAAGCACACAGACGTTTAACTTTGTGCTGACACAAACTGTCCCTCATCCCCTAAGCATTATATCCCATGCACCTATGTTAAGCAAGATTTTAGATTTTATTTAAAACAGTACAGAACAGTTAATAAATAAAATACAAGACCTATCTGGCAACTGATGTGATAACCTTCCATCGCCTAATGAACCACACAACTCCGTGTGGCTTCCAACACCCCCCCCCCTTTTACCCCCTATTCTAAATCAAACAGGTTAACCACAGCTCACGGACATATTGATATATATACATTAATATAACAGTTGTCATGCTTGTCCACAAAGTGTATTAAACGACCACAAGACTGCCTGAACAGTGTACTAACAAGAGTCATGGTTTAGATATATATCACAACAAACATTACATTGCTACAACATAAAAGGCATGTAGCACACATAAGTATTTCACTACAGGAAAGACACCTATCCTAAAAATTATCACCAACACAAACGTGTTTGAAGCCTCAACCCCCCCCCTTGCATGTCCCACCCAAACCTATTCACAACCAAACATACAAATTATACAGTAAAGAAAAAGAATACAACATCGTAACACATTGATACAGTACATGTATATAAACAACCCATTTCACAAATATCCTCAAGTAATTACAAAGGGTCTGTCCTTGTGCATACAAGAGGCCTCATAACAGCAGGTCCTGCACAAGTAACACTACCAGTGTTTTTATACATTGTGTATGCATAGGTATAAAATACATACCCAATACTTGACATAGAACATAAGAATGCTCCTCAAACCTCCACCATACAGACCCCACCCACTATCATACAACATATAGTCCAAGATTCAGACCCCATCACACCTTCCACGACTATTCCCGCCCCTGTCTAAACCCCCCTCACACCTGGCTAAGGTTTCCTCCCGCGCTGCCCCACTTGTACTTTTGCATGCCCACTTGGGCCCTGGAGCCACGTTTGCCATGCTCTCCACGCACGACACCCGTGCCACCTGGCACCACCTGCTGTTGCTGCTCACCCCCACTAGCACACCGCCCCCCCCATCCACCGATGCTTTCTTCCCTGTTCGTTGAGCCGGCGTCAGGACGTCGTCAGAGTCCGACATTGCTGCAGCCCTCTTCCTCGTCCCAGCATCCTCCTCCATGTTTGTGACCGGTTCGTCCACACGATGCACCTCCACCACCACCTTCGTCTCCGCCTTCTGACGAGGGGTCACCACGTCCCCGCCAGCCCCACCAGCACCAACAACCTCCTCCTGCTGCTGCTGCTCAACCGCCACAGACACGATCTCCAGACTGGCCGTCGCCGCAGCCGGGGAGACCATATCCGTAGATGAGAACATGGTATGCAAAACAGACGTTATTGTCGCATCCAAGTCCTCCACTTCCACCGTCACCTGGTCTTCCCCGGAAGCCTGCTGTACCACCGGCGATGCAGGTGACTCGAGAGACGACAGCTTCAGATTCGACACCACCACTGGCTCCTCAATCTCCTCACTCCAAAGCCGACCGTGGCCACCATCTCCTTTTCATCCACGTATGGGAGCCTCCTGCCCATCGTCATTCGTTGATCCACCGGCTGGCCTTCTGGCCTGCCTGCGCTGCCCACACTCTGCTGCCATATGATCATATTCATCGCAGAGGCGACACGTCCGTCGTTGACCAGCATAAGACACCATGACCTGTGTGCGGAAGTCATCAAGGTACACATACGATGGTATGGCCTGGCGTAGAGGCATCTTAAGGGTAAACGAACCGTTTGGGAGACCAACATATGCCCCAGCCACCCGCATGCCTTGTTTAGCCATGTGTATCACTCCGTATCTTCTGAAAACACTGCGGAGATCCGTTGCATCGGCCTCGAAGGGCACATTGCGCAGTTTCACCCACGTATATTGTCGAGAGACATCCACCATACGCACATGCACGTCAGGGGACACATCTACGCAGAGATCTTGGAATTGCTCAACCAGCTGCTCGTACACTGGCTCGTAGAGTAGTTTTAAATATCCGGTATGCGCCATTTAATGCCACACCATACAAATCCTTGTCCGCAATACCATAAGTGTCACGGATAATCTTAGGTAGCAAAACTTGTTCATTCTCAGGCGTAATCGCCCCTGAACAAGCTGTATACCAACGGTATTCACCCGCCTCCTCACGCTGAATACCATGACGTCACTGGATAGCTTGCTAGACTGTCAGCAGAGAGGTATGAGGCACGTCCACACTCCCTGGCAGCTAGGTCGCGAATGTGGAATTGAGGGGGATTTGGAAGGATAAAACCATTGATCAAAATAAACTTTTAACTGTTATTGAAATCTGTTATAATGCTTGTAGCGTTATTGAAATTGTTGGTTAAGTACAAACAAATCTATATTTCAGTATTACTGCACAGGACATACAAATAATATGAAGAACCATAGAATGCATAGCATCTCGAGCAAACCTGAACTATACTATTCTTAAAATTTACTCAGTTTTTATTTTTAATTAAATTTTTCATTTATGCTTTTCTCTGGGTTCAATACACAGTATTAGAAGGAATTTAAAAACATGTACGATTTACAAGTTAATTCATTAAAAATCACTAAGAAAATATTATTGTCTAGTTTAGCAGGGTGAGTAGTACGAGTTATTTAAATTACGATACAAAATATGAGATAGTGGCCCGGTGGCCTGAGGTGGCCCGGTGGCCAAAGCTCCCGCTTCACACACGGAGGGCCCGGGTTCGATTCCCGGCGGGTGGAAACATTTCGACACGTTTCCTTACACCTGTTGTCCTGTTCACCTAGCAGCAAATAAGTACCTGGGTGTTAGTCGACTGGTGTGGGTCGCATCCTGGGGGACAAGATTAAGGACCCCAATGGAAATAAGACAGTCCTCGATGACGCACTGACTTTCTTGGGTTATCCTGGGTGGCTAACCCTCCGGGGTTAAAAATCCGAACGAAATCTTATCTTATCTTATCTTATAGTATATTTATTTATTTATTTATTTAAAAATTTGTGCACACATACAGAGGTACAAAAAATACAGAAAAGAGCAGTATGCCAAAGCCACTTATACTATGCATAGCATTACGGGCTGGCTTAAAATTAACTTAAGATGAACTAAGCAATGATGACATCGGTGATAAAACTTTAATGTAAACAGATTACTATAAAGCACAAGTGAGTATTACAAAGACAGGTCATATGGTTGTATGCATTGTTGTACATTCAGTAGAATGGAGTATTCTGTTAGGTAGTGTATTTAAAAAATAATAAAGTTAGATTGGGTTTTAGGTTTAACATTTATGTGATATAATTGTGAGAAACATTTAAGATATACAATTTATAAGGTTCAGTTATTCAGTATTTATTTGGTTTTGGGTGAGTAAGTGATCTTTGAGAAGAGACTTGAATTTATAAACAGGTAGTGTTTCTTTTATATTTACAGGTAATGAGTTCCAGATTTTAGGGCCTTTTATGTGCATTGAGTTTTTGCATAGTGTGAGATGGACACGAGGAACATCAAAGAGTGATCTGTGCCTTGTGTTATGGTCATGTGTTCTGTTGAGGTTGGCAAGGAGATGTTTGAGGGGAGGGTTAATATCAGAGTTAAGTGTTCTATGTATGTAATAGGTGCAGTAATAAGTATGAATGTTTTGTATGGTGAATAGGTTTAGTGTATTGAATATTGGTGGAGTGTGCTGCCTATAGTGAGAATTTGTTATCATTCTAACTGCAGCCTTTTGTTGGGTAATTAGTGGTCTGAGATGGTTACTTGTTGTTGAGCCCCATGCACAAATTCCATAGGTGAGATAGGGGTAAATAAGAGAGTGATATAGGGCCAGGAGGGCTGACTGTGGAGCATAGTACCGTATCTTCGATAGTATGCCTACAGTCTTGGAAATTTTCTTAGAAATTTGTTGTATATGTGTATGAAATTTGAGTCTATTATCAAGGTGGATTCCTAAGAATTTTCCCTCTGTTAGCTTTGTGATAGGTGATCCGTTTATCATTATGTTAAGAGGGACATCTGTAGCTCTGTTACCAAACTGAATGAAGTAGGTTTTGTCAATGTTTAGTGTAAGTTTGTTAGTCCTCATCCAGGTAGATATTTTCTGTAATTCTGTATTTACAGTATTGGCTAGCGTGACTGGGCTCGGGTGGGAGAAGACGTATGTAGTGTCATCTGCAAATAGTGTGGGTTTGAGTAATTGCCTGTCTTTCAATATGTGGGAGTTGAAAGTAAACTGAAACAAGAATGATATGATTGGATAAAAACAAAACAGCAAGTTTCAAGGTTCGTTTATCATAGTATATTGCTTTCAAGATCACATTAAGAAAGTTAGTTTAATATGTTTATTATGCACCCCATACCCATCCTGTGGGCGGTAGTCAAAAGATTACAAAGGTACATAATGGGTCCAGGGACTGGACCCCTGTTGCAACCCCTGAATGGGTTACAATGATTATTATGTATATATATAATGTATATTACCTTTTCATATAATTTTATATTGCTCATATTTGCGATAATAGCTAAATCGTAAATATATTGCTTTATATTCTTATTTGACTTATGTTGTTAGGATGTACATAATATTACATGGAGTTTACCTGGAGAGAGTTTCGGGGGTCAACGCCCCCGCGGCCCGGTCTGTGACCAGGCCTCCTGGTGGATCAGCCCCTGATCAACCAGGCTGTTGCTGCTGGCTGCACGCAAACCAACGTACGAGCCACAGCCCGGCTGATCAGGAACTGACTTTAGGTGCTTGTCCAGTGCCAGCTTGAAGACTGCCAGGGGTCTGTTGGTAATCCCCCTTATGTGTGCTGGGAGGCAGTTGAACAGTCTCGGGCCCCTGACACTTATTGTATGGTCTCTTAACGTGCTAGTGACACCCCTGCTTTTCATTGGGGGGATGGTGCATCGTCTGCCAAGTCTTTTGCTTTCGTAGTGAGTGATTTTCGTGTGCAAGTTCGGTACTAGTCCCTCTAGGATTTTCCAGGTGTATATAATCATGTATCTCTCCCTCCTGCGTTCCAGGGAATACAGGTTTAGAAACCTCAAGCGCTCCCAGTAATTGAGGTGTTTTATCTCCGTTATGCGCGCCGTGAAAGTTCTCTGTACATTTTCTAGGTCGGCAATTTCACCTGCCTTGAAAGGTGCTGTTAGAGTGCAGCAATATTCCAGCCTAGATAGAACAAGTGACCTGAAGAGTGTCATCATGGGCTTGGCCTCCCTAGTTTTGAAGGTTCTCATTATCCATCCTGTCATTTTTCTAGCAGATGCGATTGATACAATGTTATGGTCCTTGAAGGTGAGATCCTCCGACATAATCACTCCCAGGTCTTTGACGTTGGTGTTTCGCTCTATTTTGTGGCCAGAATTTGTTTTGTACTCTGATGAAGATTTAATTTCCTCATGTTTACCATATCTGAGTAATTGAAATTTCTCATTGTTGAACTTCATATTGTTTTCCGCAGCCCACTGAAAGATTTGGTTGATGTCCGCCTGGAGCCTTGCAGTGTCTGCAATGGAAGACACTGTCATGCAGATTCGGGTGTCATCTGCAAAGGAAGACACGGTGCTGTGGCTGACATCCTTGTCTATGTCGGATATGAGGATGAGGAACAAGATGGGAGCTAGTACTGTGCCTTGTGGAACAGAGCTTTTCACCGTAGCTGCCTTGGACTTTACTCTGTTGACGACTACTCTCTGTGTTCTGTTAGTGAGGAAATTATAGATCCATCGACCGACTTTTCCTGTTATTCCTTTAGCACGCATTTTGTGCGCTATTACGCCATGGTCACACTTGTCGAAGGCTTTTGCAAAGTCTGTATATATTACATCTGCATTCTTTTTGTCTTCTAGTGCATTTAGGACCTTGTCGTAGTGATCCAATAGTTGAGACAGACAGGAGCGACCTGTTCTAAACCCATGTTGCCCTGGGTTGTGTAACTGATGGGTTTCTAGATGGGTGGTGATCTTGCTTCTTAGGACCTTTTCAAAGATTTTTATGATATGGGATGTTAGTGCTATTGGTCTGTAGTTCTTTGCTATTGCTTTACTGCCCCCTTTGTGGAGTGGGGCTATGTCTGTTGCTTTTAGTAACTGAGGGACGACCCCCGTGTCCATGCTCCCTCTCCATAGGATGGAAAAGGCTCGTGATAGGGGCTTCTTGCAGTTCTTGATGAACACAGAGTTCCATGAGTCTGGCCCTGGGGCAGAGTGCATACGCATGTCATTTATCGCCTGTTCGAAGTCATTTGGCGTCAGGATAACATCGGATAGGCTTGTGTTAATCAAATTTTGTGGCTCTCTCATAAAAAATTCATTTTGATCTTCGACTCTCAGTCTGGTTAGCGGCTTGCTAAAAACTGAGTCATATTGGGACTTGAGTAGCTCACTCATTTCCTTGCTGTCATCTGTGTAGGACCCATCTTGTTTAAGTGGGGGCCCAATACTGGACGTTGTTCTCGATTTTGATTTGGCATAGGAGAAGAAATACTTTGGGTTTCTTTCGATTTCATTTATGGCTTTTAGTTCTTCCCGTGATTCCTGACTCCTAAAGGATTCTTTTAGCTTAAGTTCGATGCTTGCTATTTCTCTGACCAGTGTCTCCCTACGCATTGCTCAGTTCAAGTCTTGATTGTCAAACTACTGTAATTATCGCTTGTCGCTCGTTATACTGCCGGCTTCTGAGCTGTGCTGTCCACGGGGCTATCACGTGATCGAGGGGGGGTCCTCACCTCACGTGAAGTATTCAGTCTGCTGGAGACTCGCTTGGTGGTTGGACAGATTTTCTGTCTCATTATTCTTGTTAGTTCTGTAGAACTCTGTTCACAGAACATTGTATAGACTTAGTGATTTTCGACGTTGTACTGAGGTTGTGTGTCACATAGACACTCTGAGCATCTCAGGTCCCGAGCTGTAGCTTATGACCTAATTTGTACTGGTTTCTGTGTATTGTCACAGTCAGGGTTTTTCCTATGCTGAACTTAGATTCAGTAGTATGGGAGTTTTGTAACTTTTGTGGAGGATCTGCTGATGGTCCCTACTTAGTGTCGTTATATTATCTCCTTGATCCTGATTGTGTCGCAGTTGCTTGTTATATGGCTATTGGGCTTAGCATTCTTTTCATTGTTCAAGCAGACTGTTCTGGTTGCCAGTCGGTCAAGAAGTTAGTTTATGTGAGGACTTTGTCAGTCACTTGTTTAAGTCTAGTCGAGTCGTGAGACATAGTGAACTACTTAGAGCACTTACACACATACACACTTACTTGTACATATTTGTAATACCTTATTAAATGTTAATGTACCAGATGGTACTTAAGAATTATAAATGTGATATGTGCTTTCAGCACAATAATATTGAACTCGAGAGATTGATTTTATTTTGATTGCTGTGATTAATTTAATTTGATAATATACCTCTAGACTTAATAAATTTATTAAATTTTAATTTCCCTAGTTAGTAGCCTACCAGTTGTAATCCTGAAGCACTATTGAATTATACTGAATTCTAATGGATAATTGGACAAGGATACTGACTAATTGTTACGAAAACCCAGTAACAGGCTGGATGCTAGAAGGGCAGTCCTTTCTAGTATTCACTGGAGATCTCTAAGCTTTTAGGATCGCATCTTTTGTAACAAATGGGGGCCTGTCCGGGATGCTCTTGATCCAAGGTGTTGGAGAAATTGTCCATTTTGAAATACTAGTAACTCTATGATCAAACACTTTGAGTACTTTCCTAATCTGAAGACTTTGAGTTTAGTCTTGTACAACATACCAGGTGGATGTATGTACCTGACTGAGTCTCTTGATCCAAGGAGATGGAAATACTGTTTATGAGCTCTAGCTCTAAGACAACCAACACTAAAATTCCTATTAGGATTATAGTTTCCCATAATCACTCTCTCGTAGTACAATTATTTTTGTGATGTATGCCAAAGTGAAACGGTTAATTGATACTCTGACTTTGTCTGAGTTAAGTACATTAAAACTTCAGACGTGTTGGCAAGTAGCCAAGTATCTTGGTGTGACGTATAACAGGAATTACACAGCTGAAACTGTCAGAGCATTAATTAAAGATATATTGTTTCCTGCTCATACAGAGATGTCTGATTATGATTCAGATTCAGAAAGCCTAGTGTCGCAATTAGGAAGTATGACTATTTGATGAAGATGAAAGAGCAACTAGAGCTGAAGTGAGCCTAGTGTCTGAGCCTAGTGTAGATCAGTTCTCGCTCGCTCCTTCCTTCACTGACACTATAGTACAGAGCATAGCTGGTAGTATGACACAGCCTTATACTAGTACAGTGTATGATACACCTGTATCTACTTATCCTAGACCAGATCTAGACTCTCTAGAGACGGCTGGACGAAGTGTCCGACCTAAGGACCGTCCAGACCATGTTAATTTCCCTACTCCTCCATTACCCACTGGTCCTATCTCTCAGGAACAGTTTAAGAGGTTTGAACGCCTCCTTATGTTGCAGACTGCACAAATTGAGGCACAGAGGAAATTGAACGAAGAAGATTTCCAAAGAGAAAATGTTCGTCTGTTAAGACAACAGACTGATAGATCACAGGACACATTTAATGTGCAGAAAGCTGCATCTATGGTTCCTAAGTTTTTTGAAAGTGACTTACACACATATTTTGATGTGTTTGAGAACCAGGCACGTGCTATGAACTGGCCACGTAAGCACTGGGCAACATTGTTGCATACTGCTTTGACGGGAAGAGCTCAAACCTGTACTGCAGCTTTGCCATTTACCAAGTACATTAGTTATGACGCTGTCAAACAAACAATTCTAGAGACGTATAACTTGTTACCTGTAAGTTATCAAAGAGCATTTCGTACGTTACAACGACGACAAGATCAAACTTGTGTAGAGTTTGCTCGTGAGAAAAAAGTTGCATTTCAGAGGTGGTGTAGGTCTGCCAAGTGTAACAACTACGACAGTCTTCTTCAGTTGTTACTACACGAAGAGTTTAACAACTGTATGCCTGCTGACATACAAGAATATCTGATTGATCATACTACTACTACCTCAGATATTCTGGAAACTGCAGCATTAGCAGACAATTACGAAATTTCTCACAACCTTGCACATACTAAAACACTCAGAAACAAGGTAACTAAAAATTGTCCTAGAAGGTGGCAACTTAAATCAGCTGCTCATTGCCGGCCTGATGTACCTGCTACTGTAACTTCTCGTACCTTTACCAGGAAAACTCACAATCCTGAATCTGTCTCTGTGGCTAGACAGAAATCTGACATCGAGAAGAAGAAAGTTAAATGTAACTATTGTAACAGAAAAGAACATGCTAGAGAGTATTGTTATAAGTTAGAAAGATATACGAGAAGCAGTCGTGCGGCTGGCGCCCCCACACAAGTCGTATCTTCTTCCGAGCAACAAAGGCACCCAAATCCTAGTAATACCTCTGATCCTACTGTTTTAGATAATGTTACTCAGGATAGATGACTAGCGTCAGAAAGTGTATCTGACGAAAAGATTCGTTCAGCGATGAGTCCTTACTTTTTGAGAGATAAAGTAGGATTTGACGAATCACATCTAACTGAAATAATTACTTTCGGAGACACTGGCAGTTATCTCACGTTATTAAGAGAAGATGTACTGCCCATAACTGACGATACCTATTGCAAGATAGATGTATTGTTAGAAGCCTATGGAGGGGCTGTTATAAAAGTGCCTCTGCACAAAGTTTATATTGAAACAAGCTATTATACTGGTTATATTTCAGTGGGTATATCCAGTGGTGTATTTCCCATCAGGTCAGTGGACTTGTTGATAGGGAACGATATCCTTCATGCTGGTATATGTAAAGAACCACTTGTGATTGATAATAACACTGATGATATTTATGCCATTGAAGCTTGTAAAGAGAAACCTATTTTATTTCCTCTCAGCGCAATTACTAGAGCTATGTCAAAGATTCAACAACCATCCTTGTCTCCTGTTGAATTAGTTGATGACAGTGATTTGGGGTTGAATATGTTGTTTAGTGACGCTCTGCGCCCAGGGTCATTAACACTAACTCCCCCTGGTCATCAACCTAGTCAAGACACAACTGATGTTAAATTTCTTACTCATGATGATTTAATCAAGGATCAGTTTGTTGATCAGTCACTGGAAAAACTGAGAGATATAGCAGTTACTGAGAGTGAAGCAAAGGATCTCGATAATTGTTACTATTATAGTAATGGTGTACTGATGGAGAAAAATACATGCAAGTTGTCAGCTGATAGTGTTTCCACCACAGTCAAGCATTTCGTAGTGTTACCAGTTACATTTCGTGAACAAGCCATTGATTTTGCTCACAATAGTCCCATAGGAGGACATTTGGGCGTCAAGAAGACACTCGGTAAACTGGCAAAACATTTTACTTGGCCAAAGATGAAGGAAACAGTAGCTGATCATGTGCGACGTTGCCACGTGTGTCAAGTGACAGGCAAGCCAGTGCACTCACCTCCACCTACACCTCTCACTATGAGCTCTAGTAGCAAAGTTCAGTTCACCTGGACTAGAGATTGTTCAGACTCGTTCAAAAGGTTGAAGCATCTGCTTTCCTCTGCTCCAGTGTTGAGTCCTAATTTCAATCTTTCCATCTTTTTACATATAGATGTGAGTGGCTATGCAGTGGGCGCTGTGCTGCTCCAACAGTCAACATCCACGGATATTCTCCATCCTATATGTTACTATTCATCTAAGCTCAAACGACACCAGAAAAATTATGCTCTAGCTCTTGTGGTGTCCTTTGAACATTTTGACGAGTATTTGGGCACTTCCCCATTTAAAATTAACGTTTTTTCAGACCACAATCCACTCACTTATATAAATACTATGAAGAGTAAGAATGCTAGGATCATGAGGTGGGCTCACAGAATCCAACCTTATTCTATTAGTATAAAACACATAAGTGGTCATTGTAAAGTAATTGCTGACGCTCTGTCACGTCCTTAATAATTATCAGTTACATTAAATTAACGTAATTTTATGCCCAAATACCTTTTGTTACTTGCTATCTCAAATTCAGTAAAGTAACTTAATCCCTCCAGCCCATATTAACTATATATACTCATGTCATGTCTAATTATTATATTTATGTATTCACAGTATTGTTGTGTGAGGAGGAGACAAGCTGAGTGTTGAGTGGGTAGTGTGGTGCGGGTGATGTACTGCGTGACGCAACACTGTCCTGCCGCAGACCCCCCCCTTCACTACACCTTAAGCTGTTTCATACTCAGATGTTCATACTGCCTCGCATTCCACAACCACTACTTAAGAGTGGAATGCAGTCTCCTCTACTATGATCGAGCCTCATCGTGCCCTACTCATCTACGCTATCCTGTCTCTACACTGATGTACATAACCGCGAGTATGCAGAGATACGATACTGTGTACTGCCCTAGTACTAGGGGCATATCCTAGTGACGGACACGGTGAAATGATAGAAGTGCTTGGCACAAGAGAGACTGATTAATGTTTATATTAAATTGTATTGATATGAGTAATCAGTAATAATGTGAAAGACATTAATGCAACTCCTTGTGCGACCATCTGTCGTGTTGGGGGGGGGGTGTTGCAACCCCTGAATGGGTTACAATGATTATTATGTATATATATAATGTATATTACCTTTT